>NC_087346.1:74027500-74327500 GCF_030014295.1 Loxodonta africana | reverse complement strand
AAATGGTCAGCAATTCAAGACCTGCTTGATGATGAAAATAGAAGTCACTGGTTTGAAGGAAGCAAGCAGGTTAGAAGGTAGGGTCCTTTAAGTTTCATCATCATTGTTTTTTGTTTCTTGTTTTTAAAAGAGCTTCTCAAGTTTTCACTTCATGTGACTAAACATTTTGTAGCATCTATCCTAATATTTGGTCCCTAGCTGGTGCAAATGATTAAATACCTTTGGCTGCTAATCAAAAGGTTGCAGGTTCAAGTCCAATCAGAGGCACCTTGGAAAGAAAGGCCTGGTAATCTGCTTTCAAAAAATCAGCCATCAAAAGCCCTATAGAGCACAGTTCTACTCTGACACACATGGGGTCACCATGAGTCAGAATCAATGGCAACTGGTATTCATTCATATAAAAAAAATATAGTTACAGCTTTATTCATTTCTCTGTTTTTTTGTTTCTGTTTTTTTTTTTCTCTTTTAGAAAATATACAGAGAATTTATTTGGCTCCCAGAGAATCCACATGTGAAGAGCTTACTTCAAATTTCAAAATTACTCTCAAGAAAAGTTGCGATTTCCAATTGCAAAACTGTGACTGATCAAAAGAGGAAACCACAGTTTTTAGTTTTTTTGATATTTTATGGTGCCAGTTGGCTGATTGATTCAATATCTTGTAAAGTGTTCTTTAGCCTTGTGACAGGAAAAATAAAAATGACAGTTTAGAGTTAGGAATTTGTACAAAAATCAGCGTGACAGATTGGCTATAGAAAAGAGACTGAAAATATAGAGCCTTTTAAAATTACTAGGTAAGAAACTTCAATGAGCATCAGAAAAAATAAATTTTTTAAACCTGGGTTTTAACAAGCTGAGTTTATCTGAAAATAGTAATTAAATTTTCAAATGCCATTCTGAAAATCTAAGTAAATTTTAATTCCATTCCCAAAGCAAAGATATGAATTTAAGTTGATTACTTGAAATAAATTTATATCAAGGAAACATTTTCACCAGCTCAACTCTTAAATGCAATCTCTATATTAATGTGGTAGGCAGAATAATGACTCTCCAAACATGTTCATGCCTTAACCCTGGTGCCTTACATAACAAAAGGGACTTTGAAGATGTGCTAAAGGTTAAGGTTCTTCAGATGAGAGAGTATCCTAGAATATCCAGGTGGGCCCAATCTAACCACATTAGTAATTAATGTGGAAGAGGAAGGTAGTGGAGTAGGTCAGAGAAATGGTGATATGAGAAGGACCTGACCTGTCAGTGCTGGCTTTGAGAATGAAGGAAGAGGGTCATATGTCAGGGAATGTAGGAGACTTCTAAAAACTGAAAATAGCCCTCAGCTGACAGCTAGCAAGAAAATAGAGACCTCAGTCCTTCAACATCAAGGCAGAGAGCTCTCGCCTAGAACATCCAGTAAAGAATGCAGTTGGACTTCTGACATATAGAACTATAAAATAATAAATCTGTGTTTTTGAAACTACTAAAAGTGTGGTAATTTGTTACAACAGCAATAGGAAACTATAACAATTAGAGATAAAAAGCTCTATGAAGTTAGAGATCATGTTTCAACCCTTTTCCCTGCTGTGAATAAATGTCCGACAAAGTACCTCGTACATAGTCAGTACTCAAAAAAAATATTTATTCACATTATTATGTAAC
Organism: Loxodonta africana; assembly: GCF_030014295.1. Taxonomy (NCBI): domain Eukaryota; kingdom Metazoa; phylum Chordata; class Mammalia; order Proboscidea; family Elephantidae; genus Loxodonta; species Loxodonta africana. Next base: position 74,325,849 of record NC_087346.1, on the reverse strand, counting down.
TAACTAATTAAGTCCCAACACTGAATTCATTATTTTGACCTTAGTCAGTAGGAAAAATGGTCTCACTAGATATTAGACAAGGAATAGAACGCGCTGATTAAATTCTGACTTTCAACTAGCTTAAAAATGCAAACAAAACCCTGGGAAAAGAGTGATTTTTTACCTGGTTAGCTAAATATAACTTTGTATGAACAGGGAGGTTGGACTCTTCCAATGTAATGCTTGATCTCATTTTATTTGATTAGACAAATTATGGAACAACAGCATGAAATGCATGACTATACTAATGCAACCTCCAAAATGTGAATCTCATTATAACTGCAGCCTTGAGGCCTTTTAATGTTGAATCTGAATGAACAAGTTCAAGTAGTTCAAAAGAATGTTCTCGCGCACATGTGCACACACACGGAAGTGTTAATTATAGTCTTTTGCAGAGGATAACTTAACCCCTCTGCTAAACAAAAAAAAGAAAATCGCACATCCACCAATGTCACAGAAGATAGCATGTGTTCCAGCGAACACTTTGTCACACTTCTGGTTGTACAATATCTGAGCCCAATTGTATATTTGGATATTTCACTAATTTACAAGTCTAGGTAGAAGGCAGAGCCCACATATTGTGTCATGGCAATAACCGTGTCCACACCAGACTAGCCCTCTTACAGGGCTTTTGGTTGTAGTTCTGGCTCTGAATCTTCCCTACGTACATGTCTGCTTCCTGAGACTGGGTCTCTGCAGCGTATCTTTCTTCCTTATCTGTGAGTCCTTTTCATGTGTCCTTGCTAGGCTCCCAGTTACCTGAGTCAGAAAACCAAGGTTAAAAAAAAAAAAAAAAACCAAGGTTAGGAAATAGCAATTTTGTGAGCTACTCAGTATCCATTCTTCCAGACTCAACCAGTTTATCTCACTTGTCTTCTAAGAACTTAACTGATGCACCTGCCATGATAGTGGATTTGATTTTTTTTTATTGTATTTTAGATGAAGGTTTACAGAACAAACTAGCTTCTCATTAAGAAGTTAGTACACATATTGTTTTATGACATTGGTTAACAACCCCATGACATGTCAATATTCCCCTTCTTGACCTTGGATTCCATGTTATCAGCTTTCCTGTTCCCTCCTGCCTTCTAGTCCTTGCCCCTGGCCTGATGTGCCCCTTTAGTCTCATCTTGTTTTATGGGCCTGTCTAATCTTTGGCTGAAGGGTGAACCTCAGGAGTGACTTCATTAGTGAGCTAAAAGGGTGTCCAGAGGCCATACTCTCAGGTTTTCTCTAGTCTCTGTCAGACCAGTAAGTCTGGTCTTTTTTGTGTGTGTTAGAATTTTGTTCTACATTTTCCTCCAGTTCTGTCCAGGACTCTCTATTGTGATCCCTGTCAGAGCAATCAGTGGTGGTAGCTGGGCACCATCTCTTTGTACTGGACTCAGTCTGGTGGAAGCTGTGGTAGTTGTGGTCCATTAGTCCTTTGGATGAATCTTTCCCTTGTATCTTTAGTTTTCTTCATCCTCCCTTGCTCCCGAAGGGGTGAGACCAGTGGAGTATCTTAGATGGCCACTCACAGGCTTTTAAGACCCAGACGCTACTCACCAAAGTAGAATGTAGAATATTTTCTTTGTAAACTATGTTATGCCAATAGAACTAGATATTCCCTAAGATCATGGTCCCCACAGCCTTCAGCCCAGCAATTTGATCCCTCAGGGAGTTTGGATGTGTCTATGGAGTGTCCATGACCTTACCTTGTACAAGTTGTGCTGGCTTCCCCAGTATTTTTACTGTCTTACCAAAAGAGTTTAAAATTTTAAGTTATGAGAAAAACCAGAGCCACTGAAAGGTTACAAGTCAGAAATAAACAAAAATGTGTATGTAGTCAGTCTGGCATCACTCCATTCAATTACTTGTTACCACCACATAAATTTTTCTAAAACATAAATATAGCAACCCACATTACCAGATAGGGATTCTGGTCTCTGGCTCCAGAAGGAGCAGAGCAGACATTATTCACAAATTGTTGTGTGTATTTGTTCTAACCTAACCTGACTGCTACCCAGGCCTTCCAGATAGTCTGTTTGGACTGTCCCAGAGTTCATACCAGGCAAAAAAAGCAGGAGGAAATGCCCCAAAACTGTAAACACTAAGTAGCAACCAGGAGATAAGGAGTGGTTTGGGTGTACGATAGAAGCTTAAGGAATGGGAAAAGAAGCTGGGAAGACAGTTGCTTTGGGAAAATAGGGCATTCGAAATTACCATGTATACACAGGAATGGCGAAAGATACATGCAAGCAAAGGGCAAGACACATTCTCAGAAACTACCCGAGAAGACCCCACACTTTCATCTTTGGCTGATCCTTAGTGCAAATTTGGCTAGGAGTTGAAGGAATGCTATAGCACACATCCAATCTTCAAAGTCCAGGAGAATTTTCTTTTCCATTGTCACTCAAGGAAATCCTTATCAAAATACTAGTTTAACACAATCTAGGAACAGAGACTTCGGTGTCCACACACAACCAGGAAGACAGTCTTTGGGGAGAAAAAAAAAAAAGAAAAATGGGGAAAGTCACTAAACAAATGGATTACTACCAAAAAACAAACAAACAAACAAAAAAACCTGTTGCCATTGAGTCAATTTTGACTCATAGCGACCCTATAGGATAGAGTAGAAATGCCCCACAGGGTTTACACGGAGTGGCTGGTGGATTCAAACTGCCTATGTTTTGGTTGGCAGCCGAATGGTTAACCACTTTTTAAACGTTTGGTAGAATTCTTCAAGGAAACCACCTAGGCCTGGATATTTTTTTGGGGGAGGGGTTGCTTCTTAATTGCAAATTCAAGTTCTCTAATGTTTATAGACTATTCAGGTTGTCTATTTCATCTTAGTTGACTTGGTAGTTTGTAATTTTTGAAGAATTGGTAGATGTCTTGAACGCTATAAAATTTATGAATGTAAACTGTTCATTGTGCTTCTTTATCATCCTTCTAATGGATGCATGATCTGTGGTGACTTATCCTGCTTTGTTTTTTTTTTTCCTGAAATTAGTGATTTGTGTCTTCTCTCATTTTTTACCTTTGCAAATCTTGCAAGAGGTTTATCAATTTTATTGACTTTTTTTTAAAAAAAAGCTTTTTTTTATTGATTTTTCTATAGTGCTTTCTTGTTTTTTTTTTAAATTTCAGTAATTTCTGCTTTCGTTTTTATTATTTTCTTCCTTCTGCTTGCTTTGTGTTCATTTTGCTCTTCTCTTCTAGTTTCTTGAGATAAGAAGTTAGATAATTGAAAGACCTTTTTGTCTCTTGTCTAATGTAAGCATTTGGTGCCAAAAAATTTCCTCCCACCACTGCTTTAGCTGTATTTTGATAAGTTGCATTTTTATTTTATGCATTCCTATGTGTTTTTATTTCCTTTTGAGTCTTCCTATTTGACTCATAGTTTATTTATAAGTGTGCTGTTTAATTTCCAAGTGTGTGGAGAATTTCCTGCTGTATTTCTGTTATTCGTTCCTAGTTTGATTTTATATGGTAAGAGAGTACACTCTATAATTTCAATACTTTTATTTTTGTCGAGGTTAATTTTAGGCCCAGGATGCAGTCTCTCCTGGTGAATGTCCCATGGGTAGGTGGGAAAAAATGTATATTTTGCCATTGATGGATGGAATATTCTGTATATGTTGATTAAATCTTGATGGTTGATTGTATTCTTCAATCATTCTACATCTTTAATAATTTTCTGTCCAGGAGTTCTAACAAGTGATGAGAGTGAGGTGTTTGAGCCCCAGCAATAACTGTGGATTTGTCTACTTTTCCTTTCAACTCTAACAGCTTGTGCTTCATGGTTTTGAAGCTCTATCTTTGGTGCATACAGATTTAGAATGCTAGATCTTTTTGGTAGATTGATCCTTTTATCATTACATAATTATGTAATGTCCCTTTTTTCTCTACTAATTTTCATTGCCCTGAAAATTACTTTATCTGATATTAAAATAGCCCCTTCTGAATTTTTTTTAATTTATATTTGCATGGAACATCCCTTTTCACTCTTTTACTTGCAACGCATTTATGTCATTCTCTTTGAAGTGAATTTCTTGTAGATAGCATATTGTTGAAGGATCTCTTTTTAATCCATTGTGCCAATCTCTGTCATTTAATTGGTATATTTAGGCAATTTATATTTTAAGTAGTAATTGATATGTTAGGGCTTATAAAAAAAATTATTATTGGTTTTCTCCTTGTTTCTCATTCCCGTTTCTCTTTTCTGATGTATTTATGGTTTATTTCCATATTTTTATGATTCCATCCTGATTTGTATAGCTTTTGTAGTGATTGCTCTAGGTATTAGAATATATGTAAAAACTTTTTACAGTCTATTGATATCACTTCGAGTAAAATCTAGAAACATTACTTCTATTTATGCCTCTTTTCTATTCCCAATTCTCAAATATAATTGTTTTAATATTTCCTTTATATACACCGAGTACCATATTAGACTATATCCTATTTTTTGGATAAATCATCAAACTTGATTCAAGACTCATGATAAGTAGGATAGTCTATTATATTTACCCCTATGTTTATCCATTCCAATGTTCTTTTCTTTCTGAAGTTCTAAACCTTCTTTTGGTGTCCTTTTTGTTTAGAGAATTTCCTTTAGTCATTTTTTAAGGGTAGGTCTGCTAGCAATCAATTCCTTAGCTTTCTTGCTTCTGAGAATGTCTTTATTTCCTCTATATTCTTGAAAATATTTTTACTGTATATAAATTTTGCAATTGACTGTTCTTTTTTTTTCAGTTCTTGATGTTCACCACTTCCTTCTGCCCTTCATGGTTTCAGATGATAAATATGCTGTCATTCAAATTGGTGTTTCTCTGTAAGTAATGTGTTGTTTCTCTCTGGCTGCTTTCAAGATTTTATGTGTGTGTATGTGAGTGTCATTAGTTTTTGGAAGTTTAATTATAATTTTTCTTGACATAGATTTATTTGGATTTAACCCTATTTGGGTTTCACTCACTTTCTTACATCTAGGTTTTTATCTTTTGCCAAATTTTGGAAGCCTTTAGCCATTATTTCTTTAAATATTTTTTCTGTTTCATTCTCACTCTCCTCTCTTTGTGGGACTCCAACTATACAAATATTAGCTCTTTTGTTATATCTCCCACTTCTCTGAGATGCTATTCATTCTTTTACAGCCTATTTTCTCTCTGTTGTTCACAAGAGGTGAATTCTATTGATTCTATTCTGTGCCATCTCCACTCTACTATTGAGCCTTTTGGATGAGTTTTTTTTTTTTTTTTTTTCCATTACTATATTTTTCAGTTGTATAATTTCCACTTGGCTCTTTTTTTTTTTTTTAAATAGCTCCTATTTCTTTGTTGAGATTTTACATTTTGTCATTTGTTTGTGGAGAATTCATAACTGCTTGTTGAAGCATTTTTATAACGGCTACTTTAAAATCCTCATCAAATAATTACAACATATGATTCATCTCAGTTTTGACTTCTAATAACCCCTTTTTCTCATTCATATTGCGGTTTTTCTGGTTCTCGATATGACAGGGAATTTTCTATTGTATCCTGGACATTTTTTATATTATATAAAGAGACTCCAGATCCTATTTAACCTTTTTATCTTTTTTGGAAGGCAGTTTCCTTGATGTTATGTAGCCTAAGGGCTTGACAGATGTATTTGCCCCACCAACACCACCCCAATAAAAGCAGAGTACTGATTTACACTGCCTGGTTGAAGATGGGGGTGGGTGGGTATTCAACTCTACCTTGGCCTCATTGACACCTTCGCAGCAAAATTGAGGCACTAAATTACATTGCACTGTTGCCTCCAAATGAGGGTGAGTATGTAAGATCAATTCTCTGCTGAGCCCTCTGCTATTAGTAAGAATTTAAACCCAACCCACCCAGTGCAGTCGAGTCGATTCTGACTCATAGTGACCCTATAGGACAGAGTAGAACTGCCCCATAGAGTTTCTGAGGAGCGCCTGGTGGATTCGAACTGCCGACCCTTTGGTTAGCAGCTGTAGCACTTAACCACTATGCCACCAGGGTTTACAGAAGGCTAAATTGTACCACTTTGTTGCTGCAACTAGGGATGGAACTTGAGTTTCCCACTTGACAGCACTGACTCAAGATGAGGCAAGGGGCAGAAGTGGAGTGCCAACTAACCTTTCCTTACGCAACACTATTCCACTTTGTTGATGCTGAGTGGAGGTGAGAGCTGAAATCTAAGTTCCAACTGGACTCCACTGACACCAGTGTGGAAAGTGGGAAGAGGAATGACAACTAACTCCTCTTTGCACTGTCTTGTTTAGTCTCATTGCCACCAGGTGAGTATGGAGGTTCAACTCTCCTGGGCCTCACTGGGTTGTGGGATGAAGCTTAGTAGTTACTAGTCCAGACTTGTACCACCTAGTTAAGTCTCATTGATGCTATGTGATGTAGAGGTACAGCTCATCGCTAGACCACTCATACACTATTCCAGTAGGGGAATCACTACCACCTTTTCCACTAGGCAGGAGAGGAAATCTGACAGATAAACTGGAATTCACTGCCTGCTTCTATGGGATTCAATACTCAATGCCGCTGAAACCACAGGAGTAGGATGGTGGTTCAGTTTTTCTGTTACTGTTTGGTTGGAGTTGATTAAGTATTGCCAAAAAAGTTTTCTGTTGTTAGGTTATCTTTTCCCCATCCTTTGGCTAGGCGGAAAGAGACTTTTCTTGGAGGTTTTTGTGTATGCACTTCTTGACAGTTCCCATTCAGAGGCTTCTCCAACACTCTGTATGGTATATATGGGAGGCAGTGAGGAAAACCAGGGAACACAGCTGCATTCTGCTCCTCAAGACAAAAAATTTTTAAGCAGTCTGTTTTCTTCTTTCCATTTTTCAGAGACTTCCTAAGTTAGTTTGTTGTATTATGCCCAGGATTTTTAATTATAAAGGGAGGGCCTGGAAGTAATGGGAATGCACAATCTTGGAGTACCTGGAAGTCAAAAAAAAAAATCACTTTTTAACTCATTAACAAATGTTCATTGAGATTCAGGCACTGTGCTAGGTGTATTGCTAAGCTAATGGAATGATAGGAGGAAGGAAGGAAGGAAAGAAGGGACAGAGGGAGGGAGGAAGGAAGAGAAGGAGAAAGGAAGGAAGGAAAAGGGGGATGGAGGAAGAGAGGAAGGAAGGAAGAAAAAAAAGAAGGAAAGTAAGAACGAAGAAAAAAACACTTATCCTCTCAGTCTCAACACGAATTTCATTTCCTTCTAAGTGCCTTCTCTAATGACTTAGAATAGGTTAACCCATTCCCATCGTACACCCTCATAGTACTTTATAGTTCCCGTTTATAGAACCCATAACTCTTGTATCTACTTGTTCAGTGCCTGTCCCCACTTACCAATGAAATTGCTGAGAGCACTTTGTCTTTTCACTGAATTTTCCCATTCTGTAGTCCAGAGACAGGGACAAGGTAAACATTTACCAGTCTTTACTAAGTTACTGATACACAGATTCAAGGCTTTTCCCCTTTCTCTGGTTTTCTTCTTACCATTATTCTTTTACCTTGTGTATGTGCCTCATGGCTTCTGACTTTTTGATCATCTTTTGGCTACCCTCTCTTGAGAACAGAACCAACTATCTGACCTTTCATCCTTTACTTAGACATAGTTTACACTCATTTGTGGGGTCGTCTTACTTCTGGCCACTAAGCCCAACCAACCTTCCATACTCCTAGGACTCCATCCTGGACAGATCATTCCTGCCATTCTCCAGAGGCTATCAGAAAATCAGGGTGCTGTGGATGGCTGAATGATTGCAATGCCTGGATGTACCCTAAGTAGCACCACTCTTTATTTGCTTTGTGCAGGTCAGTGGGTAAAATGGAATGAAAACACTGACGCTAAAATAGAATAAATACCTAACGGACACCCTGGTGACGTAGTGATTAAGAGCTATGGCTGCTAACCTAAAGGTCAGCAATTCGAATCCACCAGGTACTCCTTGGAAACCCTATGGGGCAGTTCTACTCTGTCCTATAGGGTCACTATGAGTCAGAACCAACTCAACGGAACTGGTTTTTTGTTTGTTTGTTTGTTTGTTTGTTTTGGTTTATGGTGCCATTATCACAAGGTACCAAATGCTATTGAGTTAATTCTGACTCATAACAACCCCATGTGTTTCAGAGTAGAACTGCACTCTTTAGCATTTGTTTTCATTAAAAAATAAAAAACCAAACCCATTGCCATCAAGTCAATCCTGACTCATAGCAACCCTATAGGACAGAGTAGAACTGTCCCATAGGGTTTCTAAGGAGACCCTGGTAAATTTCAACTGCTAACCTTTTGGTTAGCAGCCAGGCTCTTAACTACTATGCCACCAGGGTTTCCATTTGTTTTCATAGCTGCGAACCTTTGGAAGCAGATAGCCAGACTTGTCTTCCAAAGTGCCTTTGGGTAGGTTCAAACCTCCAACCTTCCGGTTAAGTAGCTCAGTGCTTAAATGTTTGTTCCACCCAGAGACTCCTACAAAGCAAAGAAGCAAAATATAAATCTAGTCGTTCAGGTTTTCATTGTAAAATGTCACTTTACCATATGAACCTTTGAAATTAAAACTAGCACTCTGAATTAACCATCCTTTCACTGTACTGGGTTTTCTTTATTGTTCAACATGAACTGCCTCTGGAATTAAGTTAAAGTTGTGCTCTTTATCATAATGTCCTCAGCCAGCCCTGAACCCTCCCTTTTTTTAAGGAATTGTGTCAACCTTCTTAATGTCATCGACTTAACGATATTTTGTTTTGTTTTCTCTTAAGGGATATTAAATTTTTATATGGCTCAGCTTATCTGTAAATTAGACTAAAGAAATGTTTTATAACAAATAGAATGATTTAAAAGCATTTGCCTCCTCAGGAAGTCTGTTAATATACACTGAAAATTGTGTGGCAGCAAAATGAGATACTCTCAGCAGTACAGACTTTATCTAGAGTTGCCCACGTAAAACCAGCCTCATTTAGCATTAAATCTCATTTTATGTGATCGGGATTTGTTTTTAAATGGGCCACTCAGAATTCAAGCTGTAAGATTTTTTTTTTTTATATCATGAGAAAACCATTTCTTCCAACCTCCATCCATACCTTACACCACAATTTAACACTAAACATTCTTAGATTTTGACAAAATTAGTACTGTATACATAATATGTATTCAGTACATATTTATTAATTAAAAACAATAAATAATACATGCAAAAGAGCTTGGAAAAATATAAAGTGATACATAAATACAATTTATTAATGTTAGTTTATTTGCTTGGTTTTCCTTAAACATGTTAAGAAATTATTTTGAAATGTCAGTTGCCTCACATGAATAATCAGAGGTCATGAAGCACATAAAAGTTCATATTGTGAGTCATTCATAACATTTTTTAATATAAATGTACTTCTTAGACCTGTGTGCATGTGTATATATAGCTATATAAAGTATGAAAAAATATGATAGACATGAAAATCATTGTATTTACAGAATTTAATAGTTTATTCCTAAGAATGCAAAGCCCAGTAGCACATGATGTTGTATTTTAGGAGAGCTCTTTTTTTTTTCTATCTGGAGAATCTGACCTCAGTGTTTCTGCAAATTTTCAGAGACATATTTTTTGCATTAATTTTAGGTATTCTTTCATTATTCCCTGGGTGCTTTTCTTAAAATGAGCCTACTCCCTTAATTAACACAAAAACAGAGTTAGCAGGACAACTGAAATCATGAGAAGATGGAAGGATTTACATTGCAGGAATACAGGCAATTTAAAATGGAATATTGGGCACCTCCATTCTTAAAAACACAAAAACGTCCTCTGTCATTTCTTCAAAGTATGCTTTAACATCTCACAATGTTGCTTAGCCCTCCTCTCTCTTTTTTCTCTTCTGTTTTATGTCTTGTCCATTTCAGGGGGAAAAATCCTCCAAATTTTTATTTTTATGCAGAGAAATTCAGTTTTGTTCAGCTGCTATTCCAAACTCATATCTGGGATTCACTTCACATGCAAGAAATCAACTAAAGTTTCAAATGTGAGGTTTGTGAGAGTCTTCTGTCCCCCAATAAGTTTTAGACAAAGGTAACCATGCTCCTTTGTTCATTACAAAGAAGAGGAGAGGAAAGGTAGTTTCTCTTACAGCTACTCAAATACATAAACAACTAGAGTACAAAGTATTTTTAATTTCCTGGTAATTCTTTTAATAATCTTGAATCAACTGGAAATATAGTCTATATTATTAGTCACTGTTCTTCAGAAATACAGAAATTATCTTACACTTACAAAATATTTTAAAGAATAGAAGACCTTTCATTACGCACACACAAGAGTGTTACTTTTGATCCAGAAAACTTTCAGTATTAAACTTACCCTTTTTAAATAACTGGAAATATCTACTCTTTTTGTCTGCAAGTGCTGCTAAGTATGCTGCTGTAGTAAGCATGCAACTATTCCTGTGAATTATACAGGTTCCCCAACCAAGGCAAAAGCTGCAAAATTCTACCTAGTTCCTTATCTTTAAATATAGCCAAAACAAGTAAAGTTTATAAACACATACTCATTGACTGAGAATGTCAAATAGAATTTTGAATGAACTTCAGTGATAATCTTGTGCCCCCACCGTCTCATGCTATTATACTTAAGTCTTCATAGAAGAAGGCAAATCTCTGTTTATGTCCTTCCATCAACTTGTGCTCTTCCAGTATTCTTTATCTGATAAGAAGTTTTGATCAAATTGGATACCAGTGAGTAACACTGGAGATGCAACATTGCCTGCTCCCATAATGCCAGTGGAAAAAGTGAGGTTAGTAAATCCCCTAAGATTACACAAACTGAAATAACCCCTCTCTTCAATATACAAATTACCGTGCCTCAAGTGTTTTCCGTTACTAAATTGTCAGATAAAAGCATCCTAGAAAGGGAAACAGAATCATCAAGCCACTGAAATACTCCTTCAATTCACGATGTATCCATATATGGTTTTCAGATTTTAGAGAAATTATCATTTATAAAATCTATATTTTAACTGAAACCAACCAAGCTCACATAAATTTATTTTAAGGTTGTTTTTTTTTCTTTCTTTCATGATAGAGAAACTTTCATGTGTTCTCTACAGACAGAAAAAAAAAAAAAACCCTAAAATTATCTACAAAAAACTTGAAAATTCTAAATATTAAAGAAAAATATTACAGAACTAATTTGTTACACCACCACTTTTCTGTCAGTTTGTTGTACTGTGGTGACTTGCATGTTACTGCGATGCTGGAAGCTATGCCTCCAGTATTTCAAATACCAGCAGAGCCACCCATGATGGACAGGTTTCAGTGGAGCTTCCAGACTAAGAAAGACTAGGAAGAAGGACCTGGAAATCTACTTCAAAAAAAAAATTAGTCATTGAAGACCCTATGAATAGCAGCAGAACATCATCTGATATAGTGTCAGAAGATGACCCCCTCAGGTTGGAAGGCATTCAGAATCTAACTGGAGAAGGGTTGCTTCATCATGATCTTAATGACATGGATGAATCAAAGCTTTTGGAACCTTCTTTTGCTTATGTGGCATGACACAAAATAAGAAGAAACAGCTGTAAACAGCCATTAATAATTAGAACATAGAATGTACAAAGTATGAATCTAGGAAAATTGGAAGTTTCCAAAATGAAATGGGATGCTTGAAGACTGATATCTTAGGCATTAGTGAGCTAAAATGGATGGGTTTGGCCATTTTGAATTGGAAGGTCATACTATGTCAGGAATGACAAATTGAAAAGGAATGACAATTCATTGTCAAAAAGAACATTTCAAGATCTATCCTGAAGTACAATGCTGTCAGTGATAGAATAATATTCATATACCCACAAGGAAGGCCAGTTAATACAGCTATTATTCAAATTTATGCACCAACCACTGATGTCAAAGATGAAGAAATTGAAGCTTTCTACCAACTTACATAGTCTGAAATTGATCGAACATGCAATCAAGATGCACTGATAATTACTGGTGATTGGAATGTGAAAGTTGGAAACAATGAAGGAGGATCAGTAGTCAGAAAATAAGCCCTGGTGATAGAAACAACTCCAGAGATTGCATGACAGAATTTTACAAGACCAGTGACCTATTCACAGGAAATACCTTTTCTCAAAAACATACACATGCATCTCAATAGATGGAATAGAAAGGAATCAAATCGACTACATCTGTGGAAAGAGGCAAGGGAGAAGCTCAATATCATCAGTCAGGACAAGGCCAGGGACAACTATGGACAACTGCTCATAAGCAAGTTCAAGTTAAAGCTGAAGAAAATTAGAAGAAGTCCACAAGAGCCAAAGTATGGGCTTGAGTGTATCCTATCTGAATTTAGAGACCATCTCAAGAACAGATTTGACACAATGAACACTAATGACAGAAGATCAGAGAAGTTGTGGGGTGACATTAAGGACATCATATAGGAAGAAAGAAAAACCTTATTAAAAAGAAAGAAAAGACCAAAACAGGTGTCAGAAGAGACTCTGAAACTTACTCTTGAACATAGAATAGCTAAAGCAAGTAGAAGAAATGATGAAGTAAAAGAACTGAACAGAAGATTTCAAAGGGTAGCTTGAGAAGACAGTAAAGTTTTATGATGAAATGTGCAAAGACTTGGAGTTATAAAACCAAAAGGGAAGAACATGCTCAGCATTTCTCAAGCTGAAAAAACTGAAGGAAAAATTCAAGCCTCAAGTTGAAATATTAAAGGATTCTATGGGCAAAACACTGAACGGTGCAGGACACATCAAAAGAAGATTGAAGGAATACATAGAGTCTCTGTACCAAAAATAATTGGTCAATGTCCAACCATTTCAGGAGGTAACATATGATCAAGAATCAATGATATTGAAGGAAGAAGAGCAAGCTATACTGAAGGCACTGGTGAAAAATAAGGCACCAGGAATTGACGGAATACCAATTTAGATGTTTCAATGAACTAATGCATAGTTGTAAATGCTCATCTTCTATGCCAAGAAATCTGGAAGAGAGCTACCTGGCCAACTGCCTGGAAGAGATCCATATGTGTGGCCATTCCAAAGAATGGTGATCCAACATGATCCTGAAATTGTCAAAGAATATCATTAATATCACAAGCAAATAAAAGTTTGCTGCAGATAATTCAAAAATGGTGCAGCAGTACATTGACAGGGAACTGCTAGAAATTCAAGCTGGATTCAGAAGAGTACTTAGAGCAAGGAATATCATTGCTGATGTTAGATGGATCTTGGCTGAATGCAGAGAATACCAGAAAGATGTTTACCTGTGTTGTATTGACTATGCTAAGGCATTAAATTGTGCAGATCATAACAAATTATGGATAACTTTGGGAAAAATGGAAATTCCAGAACACTAAAAAGTGCTTGTTCAGAACCTGTACAGAAACTGTAAATAGAACAAAGTGATACAGAATGGTTTAAAATCAGCAAAGGTATGTGTCAGGATTGTATCCTTTCACCATACTTATTCAATTTGTATGCTGAGCAAATATCCAAGAATCTGGGCTATGTGAAGAAGGACATGGCATAAGGATTAAAGGAAGACTCTTTAACAACGTACAATATGCAGATGACATAACCTTGAGAGTTGAAAGTGAAGAGGACTTGAAATACTTACTGATGAAGACCAAAGACTACAGCTTTCAGTATGGACTACACTTTAACATAAAGAAATAAAAAATGCTCACAACTGGACCAATAAGCAACATCATGATGAACAGAGAAAATATTGAAGTCATTAAGAACTTCATTTTACATGAATCCACAATCAACATTCATGGAAGCAGCAGTCACATAATCAAACAATGTATTGCATTGAGCAAAGCTGATGCAAAAGTCTTCTTTAAAGTGTTAAAAAGCAAAGATATCACCTTGAGGACTAATGCACATCTGACCCAAGCAATAGTATTTTCAATCGCCTCATATGCATGTGAAAGCCGAACAATGAATAAGGAAGATTGAAGAAGAATTAATGCATTTGAATTACAGTTTTAGGAAGACTATTAACTAATACACGGACTGCCAGAAGAATGAACAAATCTGTCTTGGAAGAAGTACAGCCAGAATACTCCTTAAAAGCAAGGATGGCATGACTTTGTCTCACGTATATCCATGTTTTCAGGAAGGACCAATCCCTAGAAAAGAGCATCATGCTTGGTAAAGTAGAGGATCAGCAAAAAGAGGAAGACCTTCAGTGAGATGGACTGACACAGTGGCTGCAATAATAGGCTCAAACATAGCAATGATTGTTAGGATGGCACAGGACTGGGCAGTGTTTCCCACTGATGTACATGAGGTTGCTATTAGTTGGAACCAATTCAAAGATATCTAACAACAACAACAATTAGTTACACTAAAACAATTTTATGAATAAAGAAAAAATTTTATGAATAGGGCTCTTATATTTGACGTCTTACGAGAGTGTCTCCCTGGCAATACAGGTACCCGAGAAATGAAGGTCCATCCTCATGATTACTGTGAGATCTAATATATTGTAATATAATTCTGTTTTCTTATTCACATTTGATTCATCCAACAAAAGTTGGGCAAATGAGTCCTAGACTGGACCAATGATTCCTTTTCCCAAAATTATGGGCAGATTAAGGAATCGACAGTGTCACTTTGGCGGCAGACATTGTAAGATGTAATCCTTGGGGGCTTTTAGTAACCATTTCTTACCCACAAAAAAAACCCAGTAACCAGGTGGACATAAAATCCCATTTCGTGTGTAGATTCACCCCTCCTCGTTTTAACCTCCAGATTCTGGACTTCTGTGCTCAGCTCTTGCCTCTTCCCTATTCACACTCATATCCTAGATACCTAATGTAATTTCTAAAATACGTAAAATCTTACATATTTCTTACATATTTAAATATCTTCTGTATACTGACAAAACCCAGCCCAGACCTCTCTCCTGAGTGACAGAATCTTGTAATCTAGTGCCTGTTTCACTCAAATATCTAATAGTTACAATGAAATTAACATATCCAAAACAGAACTTCTGATTCTGCCCCATGAAACCCACTCTTTAACTTGGGCTTCTTCTTCTAACTTGGCAAAAACCCAAGTATAATTCTTGATTATATACCCATGCTGTTAAGTTCTGTAAGTTTAAACTTCAAAATATATCCAGAATCTGACCTTCATCATCAGCTTCACAGCTATCAGTCTAGATTAAACTATCAAGGTCTTTTGCTCTGTCTTCAAAGGTGTCTCCCTGCTTCCAGTTTTGCCTCCTAAAATCTATTATCCACCCAAAAGCTACAGTCATTTTTTTTTTTTTTTTCAGGTATGAAGGAGAATATGTCACTATCCCACCCACATCCTCTGAAATCTGGCCTCCTGTCATGGCTGGAATATAATTTAAAGCCTTTAAAGCCCTGTATGCTCTGGTTCCTGCTACCTCACCTTCTTCTCCTATCACTCGCTTACTCTCTCTTCAGCCTTGTTGGGCTACTTCATCCAACTGCTTGTTCTTACCAAGCTCATTTCTACCTCAGACCCTTGGAATGTGCTATTTTCTCTTCCTGGGGTTCTTACCCCCCTCCCCCCGAGAGT
Organism: Loxodonta africana; assembly: GCF_030014295.1. NCBI lineage: Eukaryota > Metazoa > Chordata > Mammalia > Proboscidea > Elephantidae > Loxodonta > Loxodonta africana. The sequence continues at coordinate 74,310,253 of NC_087346.1, read as the reverse complement.
CCTTCCCTGACCATGGCAATTCTAAATCCTTTTGTATTCAATCTTTACCTCATCCTATATTATTTTCTTCTCAGCACCTATCACATGTATTATGTATTATATCTGACACCTTATGGAAGTGTCTGTCTGGCAGTCCTATTGTTTATTTTCTGTTTCCTCACCTGAATGTAAAATTCAAGAAGGCAGAGGCTTTGTCCTTCTTCACACCTGTTTCCCCTCTGTAAGAAATTGTAGCATAATCTTAAAATGGGGCTTTTTTTTTCCTTAGTTACAGCATAATTTCCAAAAGTCAAGATAATTTAATAGGTGTGACATCCTAACATTCATTATTAGTGCTTCTGGGCAGGATGTGCTGATTCTGTAAAACTGGTTATATAAGCATTAGCAGACCACCTCCAGCTAATATGAGGTGAAGGCTGAAGAATTAAGAGAGGCAATAGGAGACCTGGGTGGATATAAGGGCCCCAGAGATCTAAGCACAAGTGAGAGAAGTTCTATGGCAGGTGGAGAGGGGGGCAGTGACGAGGTACCATGAGCGAAATTATTCAATATAGTACTTTATCTGAATCTTTAAAAGTAACAGAAAAAAGAACACAAGTGTGAAACAAGATTGACTAGTTCTAACTTTAAACAGATAACACATGTTTAAAAATGAAGGGGATATATCTTAATTAAGCCAGTATAAAATAAAGGCCCCCCAAAATTCAAAGGGCTATGACAACCTCAGAAATATAATATTCAGACAATGCACCAAGAAACAGATTTGAGAAGAGATGTTGTACAACCAGTAATACATCCTTCCTTTTATGGCCTCTTTTCCTCCACCCTATTTTTTTTTTTTTTTCCCTCCACCCTGGGTGATACAAATGGTTAATGGACTTGGCCGCTAACTGAAAGATTGAAGGTTTGAGTCTATCCAGAGGTGCCTGGGGAGATAGATTTAGCAATCTATTTCCAAAAAACTAGCCATTGAAAACCCTGTGGAGCACAGTTCTATTGTGACCAACACGGGGTCGCCATGAGTTGGAAACAATTCAATGGTAACTAGTACTGGTTTCCCCTGATCCAGCTCCTCTACTATGATTGCTTTAAAATGTCAACCTGATAATGTTGCTTTGCTGCTTTAGACCTTCAAAAGTTTGTTGAATGGCTCCTTTTCACTCTGAAGATATAGTCCAAAATACTTAACATGGCTCTACACATTCTGGTCCCTTCCTGACTATCCAGCCCTTCTTTTCTCACTCTCCCTATATTTTCATCCATAATTCTTATCTCTCAGCCCTTAGAGATAGCCTTGGTTTTTTTTTTTTAATTCTAGAGCATGCTTTTCTCACACCTACAATGTTCTTCTTTCTCCCTATCCTTCTTGTACTTATCCTTCAAAGCTCTTGCTCCCTCCAGGAGTATGTCCCTGAAATTCTAAACCCAGTTCAATCTCACTATATGCAACCATGGCACTTAGCTATTTAAAACTGTTGTTATTAAAAAAAAAAAATTTTTTTTATTAGGTGTCATCAAATCAATTTTTACTCATAATGACCATATGTGATAGAGTAAAACTGCCTCATATAGTTTTCTAGTTGCTAAATGTTTTTTTTGTTTTAGGGGGCAGATTGCCATATTTTTCTCCTGTGGAGCTGATGGGCGGGTTTGAATCACCAACCTTTCGGTTAGCACTTGAGCGATTAACTGTTGTGCCACATACTCATCACAATGATTAGTTACTTACTTTAGATGTCTTTTATCCACTAGAATGTAAGTGCAATTTACTAATTTCCCCAGTGACACACATATTCCTTCTCTGTCAGTAGATGTTCAATAATTATTTATTAAATCTTCTATTGTGGAACGTCTATTCTGGAGTAAGAATGTCTTGCATGAAAGTAGACAACATCACCAACGCTATTGTCTTGGCCATTTAGTGCTTCTATAACAGCAACAACACAAGTGGATGGCTTTAACAAACAAGTTTATTCTTTCAAAGCCTAGTAAACTAGAAGTCTGAATTCAAAGTGCGAGCTTCAGGAGAAGGCTTTCTCTCTCTGTCATCAATCTTCCCCTGGTCTAGGAGCTTCTTGGTGCAGAAACCCAGGTCCAAAGGAATCGCTTTGCTCCCTGCACTACTTTCTTGGTAGTATGAGGTCCCCCTGTCTCTCTGCTCACTTCTCTCTTTTATATCTCAAAAGAGATTGACTCAAGATACAACCTAATCTTGTAAATAGAGTTCTGCCTCATTAATTTAACTGCCTCTAATCCCACCTCATTAACATCATAGAGGCAGGATTTACAACACAGAGAGAACTAAGGTGGCGTGATGACTAAAGCAGAGATTAAAAGGTTGTCATTTGAAGATAGAGGAAGTGGTCAGAAGCCAAGGAATATAGGTGGCTACAAGAAGCTGAAAAATGTGAGAGAACAAATTCTCCCTTCAGAGCCTCCAGAATTAACCGTGCCTGCTGAAACTTTAATTTCAGACTCTGGCTTCCAGAACTGTTAGAAAATAAATTCATGTTGCTTTAATCCACTAAGCTTATATTAATTTATTACAGCAGCAATAAGAAGCTAATAAAAGCCCTCTATGCCATGTCAACTCGATGGCACTGGGGTTTATGCTCAATTTAATGGATTTTAAAACTTTTTTTTCAAAGTTAGAAATTATGAACACATGCAAAAACGAACTTGTGTAGAGATTTGCCTGATTTTTTTAAGAGCCAGGGGAAATTTTTTTTTTTTTTTTTAAAGCAGGGAAATAGCTGCCATTTTGTTCATGATTTTAAAGAAATAGTTTAAGGAGGAAACTGTTTTTATTCTACCAGCTCGATAAATTTAATAAATTTGAAATCCCTTATGAATTAACTTTTCTCTGTCATTTTGAATTAGAATTTTTAAGTCATTAATTTAACTATGTGTTGTTGTTGTTAGGTGCCGTCCAGTCGGCTCTGACTCATAGCGGCCCTACGCACAACAGAACGAAACACTGCCCGGTCCTGCGCCATCCTTACAATCATTATGCTTGAGCTCATTGTTGCAGCCACTGTGTCAATCCACCTCATTGAGGGTCTTCCTCTTTTCCGCTGACCCTGTACTCCGCCAAGCATGATGTCCTTCTCCAGGGACTCATCCCTCCTGACAACATGTCCACAGTATGTAAGACGCAGTTGCAGTCTCGCCATCCTTGCTTCTAAGGAGCATCGTGGTCGCACTTCTTCCAAGACAGATTTGTTCGTTCTTTTGGCAGTCCATGGTATATTCAATATTCTTCGCCAACACCACAATTCAAAGGAGTCAACTCTTCTTCGGTCTTCCTTATTCATTGCCCAGCTTTCATATGCATATGATGCAATTGAAAATACCATGGCTTGGGTCAGGTGCACCTTAGACTTCAGGGTGACATCCTTGCTCTTCAACACTTTGAAGATACATAATTTCAGAGCTTTCCAGGTGGTGATAGGAATAATAAAGATGCTGAAAAACTATTTTCAATTTTAATTTTCTTTTGTGCTTAATGTTATGCTATGTTTTTCTAATCCTACCAATATCCCTCAAAAAAAGTAATCTGAAAATTCCAGAGCATAATTAAATCTTCAATATCCTTTTTTAAAAGTTATTTTGAATTCTTTCAAACTTTCTGAAGTATCCAGTTTCCTATGAAGAACCACAAGATATTAATTATAGATATATAAGAATTTTCCTCCATTTCTTAAATATTAAGAATTTGTTGAATATTTTTTATACCTGAACATGTTGTTTAAGATATAATCTTTCCTTTGCATGTGACAGCCTCATGCAAAGTATTTAAAGATGAAGGTCTGTCATTGCTCTGTTTAATTAATAGAGATGTTTAGAAATGGACCAAAAAAACCAAACCCACTGCTGTCAAGTCCATTCTGACTCATAGCGACCCTATAGGACAGAGTAGAACCGTCCTACAGAGCTTACAAAGAGCGCCTGGTAGATTTGAACTGCTGACCTCTTGGTTAGCAGCTGTAGCACTTAACCACCACATCACCAGGGTTTCCTTAGAAATGGAAGCTGTTAAAAAAAAAAAAAAAAAAAAAACCTCAAAACTTTAGTGTGATAATGATAATTGTCTCATTTCACGTCAGGATGTTAACTAACAGAAAAAAAAAGTCAATTTACAAGTGTTAACTGCTAGAACTAGGCAATCTTGTTTTACATCGTGGATTTTTCATTATCCCATTACTTATATAAATCAGATGGTGAAGTATAAAAGGTTTAGATTTGTTTGTAACTTAGCACATGATGTAACAATTTCCATTTTCTATCATCTATGACTTGGGAAGCTCTCAGTTCCTTTGTTCTGCATGTAAATCACCTTGCCTTTTTTGTCATGCAAAAACAATGCGTATCTTTTTGATAATCTCCATTCTAGAAGATTAATTCTTGAGAATGTTTCTAGTCAAACTGTTATCTACTTAAATATACACTTTAATAGCTTTTACAATTTATTTTGGATTACTCATTGGCATTTACAATCTTGCAAATAAAAGTTATCTAAGATATAAATAGCTTTACAACAATATGAAGAGAAGGTTAAGGGCCCATTTATTATTTTGAATTTTTATCTTCACAGTTTTCTTCTACATTAAGAAAATCATAACATTGTGAAAGATTAGCAGTTCTAATATACTACCTATTTTGAACTGTGTTCAAATTACTCAGTAAAATATTGCCCAGCAAATATTTGCTGTGGGAAACAGACATAATTACTGTTGTTTTTTTCCAATTTTGGTAAGGAAAGAAGAGTTTAATAATTAGCTTTCTACCTCTTTAAAGTGTTAAAAAAGCAAAGATGTCACTCTGAGGACTAAGGTGTGCCTGAACCAAGCCATGGCATTTTCAATTGCCTCATATGCATGTATAAGCTGAACAACAAATAAGGAAGACTGAAGAAGAATTGATGCATTTGACTTATGCTGTTGGTGAAGAATATTGAAAATACCACGGACTGCCAGAAGAAAGAGCAAATCTGTCTTGGAAGAAATACAGCCAGAATGCTACTTAGAAGGGAGGATGGTGAGATTTTGTCTTGTACTTCGGACATATTACCAGGATGGTCCAGTCTCTTGAGCAGGACACCATGCTTGGTAAAGTAGAGGGTCTGAAAAAAAGAGGGAGACCTTCAACGAAATGGGTTGATACGGTGGCTGCAACAATGGGCTCAAACATAGCAATGATTGTGAGGATGGCACAGGGCCAGACAGAGTTTTGTTCTGTTGTACATAGGGTCCATATGAGTCGGAACCGACTCGATGACACCTAACAACATACTGTACAAAGTATGTCATTCATTAAAACTGATGACAATTTCTTAACAGTTTCTGTATATCTTTATATATTCCTTTGAGATGTTTGCTAAGGCAGTAAAACCGTAGCGAAATACATGCACATGTTTCTGAATATTTTATTCATCTTTTGAGATGCTTCATCAAATATAAACTATATTACCAGTTGACAAATTCTAGCTATAAGAAATTACCCTATTATGGCTAATTATAAGTGATATACTATGGTTCTGTGTCATTTTCACAACTAAATGGCAATTTACAGGACTAATGTTGTTGCCACACTCTACAAATAAAGTCAATCATTAAAAAATACGAGATACATAAATACTAAAACCTCCATTATGACTATCTCCAAAGGAACATTGTCAGAGCTGGAAGGAACTTTCGATATCTTCGTTCCATCACCAGTTAATGGCTGAGAAGTTGATTTGCTTAATGTCAGTGAGCTAGTTGGTGGCTAGGTCTATGGTCTACGTCCCTATCACCTGATTTCCAAGCCAAAACTCTGTTACAAATCATAATGGGTCAGCTCTCTGTCTCTGTCTCTCTCTCATAATTTATCTTATACAGTTCTTGTGAAGCTATTTAAACAAGCAATTTCTTTATATAAATTTACATGCTATACTGTGTACTTTCTTATCAGCATTTTCTTTCTGCAGGAGATTGCAAGGATAGCGTACATTAAAAAAAAACTATCAGAGTCTGCTACATCGTGGATTTTCAGAAAAAGATTTCTTTTATCCAATGACTCATTTAGGTTCTAGTAAGTATACAAATATATTGAAATTAAACTGTTCTCAGAACTGTGCCATAGAAATTCACTAAGCAAAATATTAACCTAACCCCAAGCCTGAAACGTGGCTGTATTCACTTCATAACCTGCAAATAGGCAACTTCTTCCAGCCTCACTTGCCTGTTTCTTTCCTTAAGTACATAACAGATGTACTAGAATTATTCTGTGTTTCTAGATCATATATTTTCTTTCATATTAAAATAGGGAATGTATATATTTATCTCTTGTGCACACACATCTGCCATAATTTTCCAGTGGTAATAAAACACTAATAAATTTCCTAAAGTAATGTGATGCTGTGCAAAATCTAGTAAAAGTTAACTACAGGGTTTTTCAATGTACATGTGGAAGGAGAAGCTACAATGCTTTATAATACTTGTAAATGTGACTGTCAAAATAAAAAATTAGTAACAGACACCTTACTCTAATTTTAAGGCTTTTTCTTATCCATGAAATCAAATATTAACTGCAAAAATTCCTGACCTAAAACTAATTCTGTCAGCAGCTTTTTTCACCCAAAATTGGTAATCTTTTCTTTCCTATTGGAAGCCAGGATTACCTAATAAAAGTTTCAAAAGGTATCATGGCTGCAGGTGGAGGGCGGGCCAGGGACCACCTTGTTACCTGTTATCAGTTGATCTTAATAAAATGGGGAGAGCAAGGAAAGCAGGATTCAATCAATAATGTTAAGATTAACCAATGTTTGATCTTCTATTCTTCTCTTTATAAGCTTCATTGCAACTAGCCTACTTTGAGCCATTTGCTTTTTTTTTTCAGAATCTGAATGATCTGCCTATATAATACAGAATAACTGCTCAAAATAAAACTTGTTTCAATTTCTTTATATTTTGATTATTTTTAACAAACCTAACTGAAGGAAGAAGTCCAAGCTGCACCGAAGGCATTGGTGAAAAACAAAGCTCCAGGAATTCATGAAATACCTATTGAAATGTTTCAAGAAATGGATATAGCACTGGAGGTACTCATTCCTCTATGCCAAGAAATTCGGAAGACAGCTACCTGACCAACCAACTGGAAGAGCTCCATGGTTGTGACCATTCCAGAGAAAAGTGATCCAAAAAAATGTGGAAGTTATTGAACAATATCATTAATATCACATGCAAGTAAAGTTTGGCTGAAGTTAATTTAAAAAAAGGTTGCAGCAGTATATCCACACGGAACTGCCAGAAATTCAAGCCAGGTCCATAAGAGGATGTGGAATGAGGGATAACATTGCTGATGTCAGATGGATCTCGGCTGAAAGCAGAGGATACCAGAAAGCTGTTTACCTGTGTTTTGTTGACTATGCGAAGTCATTCGACTGTCTGGATCATAACAAATCAGGAATAACACTGCAGAGAATATGCTCATGAGGAAACCGTGTATAGACCAAGAGGCAGTCGTTCTAACAGAACAAAGGGATACTGCATCATTTAAAATCAGGAAAGGTGTGTATCACGGTTATATCCTTTCACCATACCTATGCAATCTGTATGCTGAGCAAACAATCAAAGAAACTGGACTATATGAAGAAGAACGTGGTATCAGAATTGGAGAAAAACTAATTAAGAACCTGCGATACGCAGATGACACAACTTCGTTTGCTGAAAGCGAAGAAGACTCGAAGCACTTACTGATGAAGAAAAAAGACTTCAGTCTTCAATACGGATTACACCTGAACATAAAGAAATAAAAAATCCTCACAACTGGACCAATAAGCAACATTATGATAAATGGAGAAAAGATTGAAGTTGTCAAGGATTCATTTTACTTGGATCCACAATCAATGCCCATGGAAACAGCAGTTAAGAAATCAAACGACATATTGCACTGGGCAAATCTGCAAAAGACCTCAACTGGCATAACATAGTCTATAAAGAAAATACTCTGCATCTAACTGTGGTGATTATCGACTGGGGTCTTGAAAGTCTGCAAGTGGCCATCTAAGATACATCTACTGGTCCCATCCAGGCTGGAGCAGAGGAGAATGAAGAAGACCAAAGGCATGAGGGTAAGATTAGCCCAAAGGACTAATGGACCACAACTACCACAACCTCCACCAGACTGAGCCCAGAACAACTAGTTGGTACTCACTTCTACCACTGACTGCTCTGGCAGGGATCACAGTAGAGGGTTCCAGACACAGTGGTGAGAAAAAAAAAAAAAATCAGGGTTGCTGGTCTGAGAAAGACTGGAGAAACTCCAAGAGTATGGCCCCTGGACACCCTTTTAACTCAGTACTGAAGTCACTCCTGAGGTTCACCATTCAACCAAAGATTAGACAGGTCTGTTGGGGGCCAACAATAACACACATGACGGATGGGCTTCATAACTCAATCATATATACAAGACTAATGGGCACACCAGCCCAAGAGCAAAGACAAGAAAGCAGGAAGGGGCAGGAAAACTGTACAAATGGAAACAGGGAACTTGGGGTGGAGAAGGGAAGAATGTTAACACATAGCAGGGTTGGTAACCAATGTTGCAAAATGATTTGTGTATTAACTGTTTAATGAGAACTAATTTTATATGTGAACTTTCACCTAAATCACAATTAAAAAAAAAAATAAAGTGCTGAAAAGCAATGGTTTCACTTTGAGAGCTAAGGTGTGCCTGACTCCATAGTAAATTTCAGTCACTTCACATGCATGGGAAAGCTGGACAATGAATAAGGAAGACCAAAGAATTGATGCCTTTGAATTATGGTGTTGGTGAAGAATATTGAATATACAATGGACTGCCAGAAGAAGAAACAAATCTGTCTTGGAGGAAGTACAGCCAGAATGCTCCTTAGGAGAGAAGATGGTGAGACTTTGTCTCAAATACTTTGGACATGTTATCAGGAGGGATAGGTCCCTGGAGAAGGACATCATGCTGGGTAAAGCAGAGGATCAGCGAAAGAGATGAAGACTCTCAATGGCATGGGCTGACACAACAGCTGCAACAATGACCTCAAACATAGCAATGACTATGAGGATGGTGCAGCACAGGGCAGTGTTTTGTTTTGCTGTGCGTGGAGTTGCACTATGAGTCGAAACCAACTCTACGGCCCCTAACAACAACAACAACGATTATATTTTGCCCTTTTCCAATTCCAAAATAATTTATTAAACTAATCAATCAAAAATATTTTAATCACATTGTTGGTTAAAATGTAGGTTTCATTTTAATTTAAAAAATAAGCAAATAAGTTGCCTCTGAGCAGTAAACAATGGTCAGTGATATTTAGATAAAGTAATTACTTTCACAGAGATATTCTGATCTTATATCCAGTAAGAATTCATTATAGAAACAAATATTGAATAATTTATTACTTAAAATTGTTAAAATTTAAGGGTAAATATAAGAAAGTAGCTTCTTTCTCTAGCATTTTCAAATAAAAGGGGGTTTAAACCTCATATTTTTGTCAAATACTAATTTCTCTATAGATGACAGATGCTGCTCACTACTTAATGGAAGGTCTCAAATTTTACTCCGCATCTCATTTGAAAGAAAATATAAATTTTTAAAATAGAATTAACTTGGGGAAAGGCGTCAGTATTGCAACTCTTAGCACCAAATGTTTTTTCCTGGAGCACCAAATGCTTTAAGGAAAACATTCCAAGTATCAAAGTTTTCAGATAGATAAATATTTATGGATCAAATCCATAAAGAACAGACATTGTTATGAAATATATATAGATGCCTTCAAAACTTTCTTTCTAGGCAGAGTAGACACATAAGTTAGAAGTCATTTCCCACTTAATTGCTTTGCAACCTTATGCAACACAAATGGATTGTGGATAAGATTTATTCATTTCTAACCAGAGAATAGATCTCGACTGACATCATGTCCAGGAAACTAAACAGGAACTATTCCTATATATAAAATATCAAATGCCATTTAATTTATAGAAATGGCTTTATTCTAATCAGTTATTTTCCAGGTTGAAAGTTTGTAGAGATTTATGATCTTGTTATTTGGTGAGAGAATATTCTTTAAAACAAATTCTTCTAATGTGTTATTTAGCATGATCAGAGAAAATCATAACATAGATTTAATTCACATATTTGAGTGGCATGAAATTGCATCTATCTTTGAACTTTATGCATGGTGTTTTTTTCAGTCTACATATAGACCAGACTCTGCCTTTTCACTAAGAGTGCTGCATAGTGTTATCCAGAGTGTTCTTCATTTGTGTTAAAAAAAACCCATTTGTGTTGCAATCTCCAAAAAGCTATTTTGCCGTTTAAGGGTAAAAGGGCTACTTACATTTTTCATGCAGCAAAACATTGCTATCCTCTATGATACTACACAAATTTAAAGCAGCTACCAAAGGGACATAAAACCAAAAAACGCAAACCCAGTGCCGTCGACTCAATTCCGACTCACAGCGACCCTATATGATATGAGTCCAAAGGGACATAGCCTAAGTTTTGTAGTATCCTTATTGCTCTTAAAATACCATTTATGGATGTACACCGAAAGTTATTAACAGCTATAGGCCCTCTCCCAGACGCAAACATCAAACAAAGGTCTACAAGACCTCATTGCAGAAAGGGTTGGGTGTACCACATTGGGCTTCCAGGACACACTTACACACATGGATAATTATCATCAGTAGTACCATCTGTGAACATGAGGGACATTTTGAAACTGAATACAATTTCTTCCTTGAAATTAACCAGGGCAGTTTTATATTCACCCAAACAAAGACATGAGCTTTATTTGAGTTTAAAGAAAATGGCAGCAAAGGCACAGGTAAAAATTTTATTTATGAATATGTGGACACATGACTTTGGATCCAGCCAGCCAGTGACATAAATAAACTTGAGCAAAAGATTCAAGCTAGAGAATATATATGTATATATATTTGTGTGTGTGCGTAAAGCTTCTTGGAGCAGTGTCACAAATCTGGACACCAACCAACAGAATCACTCCCATCCTTTGAAATTTCCATTAAGAGCACAATGGGGATAATTATATGGGGATACTCCAAATCACTCTTTCCATCTTGTACACACACATGCCCGCCAAACATAAAATGTTCTCCTTCTCCCTTCCAATGTGATGGTTGTTGAGCTTATTTTTAGTGTCATTTGATAAGCCTTTGTGCTAGCAGAGAGACATCCCACTGACCCAGCCACTGGTCATTGTCTATACCAGTTCACATCAAAGCAGGCGCGCTTTGTCAGGTTTCGAGTCGAATATCCATTTCGCATCTGAAGTACTGTATCGAAAGTGACTAGATCATTTGAGCTTTTTCCTTCAGCTGCTGCCTTCTTCCTCCCCCACAGTGTTTCCGCTCACGCTAACATAATTTGGCATCGCCGACGTGACACGATGGTGGTTTTCTAAAAAATTATAATACATACATTGTCAATGTTTGTGATGGCCAAGCCTCTTGAAAATTTAATTTATAAACTGATGAAAAGAGGTCTTTTTTCTCTACTGAATCATAACCAAGGTGGAGTACCCCTCAAAATCCAAGTAATGCGCATACAGTAATAGGTCATTCAATGTCAAAAGGCATAAAAAAGATGAGCAAAATCTTCACAGGCTGCTGCTTGCTGTTGCCTTTAATTATATTAATTAAACTTTGAAATTTTCATGCAAAGAGAGTTGCTGGCTTGTGACGATGAAGAGCCCTTGGAGACTTGGAGGAAGAAAAACCCTGAGCGGAAGTCTGTGGTTACGGCATTCTTTAAATTAAAAACAAAACAAACTTCTAAGTATGTTTACAGGTATTACTGCTTTATGCACTAGTAAATCCTAAACATAGAAAAAGGGGAAAATCTATCAGTCACAGGGACACAATTGCAAATCATCAGTCCCTTAAACTCCACTCAAGATCTCTGATTAGAGACTGTCTTCCTGTAGAATAACGCTCTATTAATTTTCTTCTTGTCCCAAGTGCATAATGAAAGAAAGGGTTCTTAAAAAACTAAAGGGCAAAATCTTGCTTGCTACCAATACCTTGAGGCATCCTGTCTACATTTTGTCATGCGTGTGCACTTTTCAGTGTTAGAATGACAAGATTTTCCAGTCAGAAGCTTCCCGTAAGGCACACTGTGATAGGGGATTTGGAAGAATTTTGTGATCTGACATAGCTATAAGGCAATGGACTTCTTTATTTGCCTAGCGTGGTGGGAAATTTTATACTCTGCCTGTAGCCAATGATCTTGTTGTGTAAAAACAAGCACCATGTTTCCATGTAAGAAAACTCCTTTCTCCATTAAAGACCCTTCATCATGGCTAGTTGTTTTGTGGTCCTTGTTTTGGTATCATCTTCATGCCGTAGCATCTCCTGATTGTTGTTTTGCTCTTTCCTCTTCTACACATTGAAGTTAACCTTCCTGTATAAACCATAGCATGCAGATTAACATTCTTCTTTATTTTGAAGGTCATGAGCCATGAGTTACCATTGGGTTTCATGGACTCCTCTGTAGATGGCAGAACAAGAGTCTGAAAATGTTTGCTGCAAGCAAAGCAGAAGGCAGAAAAAACATTTTATGCCTGAGAGGAATTAAGTTACTCTTCCCAAAACTTCTGAAATGCTTTATTATTATTTTTTTTAACTTGGTTGGAAATCAGTGGTGTGAAGATATGTATCTTCATACTTCTTTGGTTTTCCTGCTTTTCTTTTACTGAGATGAAACTCGGGAGAAATTTATGCACCGGCCCTGAGGAAAGAAACAAATTCTTACTGAGATAATAAAGCCATTGTAAAAAAGCATAAAAAGACCTTGTTATCATACCATGATATACATGTTCTATGTTTATATGTATATATACAGGTAGTTCCCTGGTTACAATGAAGTCCTGTTCCATCAACTCCATCTTAAGTTGATTCTGATTTAAGTTGAATATCTTTTTTTTTTCATTATTATTGCCTTTTATTATCATTATCTTTATAAATTCAATTTTTGTCTCTGGGGGTTGGAAATATTACACATAAACTTACAGATATGATGACATCAGCAAATTATGTACTGCAACATTGCATGTAGTACATATTATTAATGATAAGATGTACAAAAGAACGATGGTTGTGAGATTCTTCTTAACTAAAATATAATGTAAGTCAGCGAATACCTGTACACATAAATAAAAAAACCAAACCCAGCGCCGTCGAGTCGATTCCGACTCATAGCGACCCTATATAAAAAACGTATATGTAAATGTTAAAATGAGACAAAAAGTCCTATTTTTCCCCCCTTGGGTCAATGCATGATGATTACTTCAGATCTTTCCACAGAAATTTAACCTGCAGAATGGTATGCATAGTATCAGAGTGGACAAAGAACACTTTAGAAAGTAGAACTATGTCATTACTATCTAAGGTATATCATTAGTATCCTACCAATAAAAATTTCAAAGCCACAATCCAATATTCTTCTTTGTATATCAAATTAAAATTCCCTTATGCAAACTGATGCTTCTAAAATTCTATACATAAGGAGCACATTTAAGACTTACTAAGAGACTGAGGGTGAGAGGCCCGAACAAAAGGGAAGAGATGTGATCCCATTCTATAAATAGCTTTTACAAGAGGCTTATTACTGATCTTGTCCATTATTATTGACTATTTCTTACAAGTGCACATTTCCAAAGAGGCTTTGTCATTCCAACTCCTTAACACTTCAACAAAGGTTGCGTGGACACATTGTACCACACACAATTGTAAATCATCCAAGAATTACTTGAAAACAAAGCTTTTAATTTGTGACAAAGCTTCTTCACCTTTTTTTATAACACAGCTGATACACTGTACTGTATAACTAACTAGCATACTGCTTTTTAGTATAACCAAGCTCCTTTCCATTGAGTCAAGCGGCCCTATAAGACAGAGTAGACCTGCCCCATAGAGTTTTCAAGGAGAAGCTGGTGGATTTGAACTGCCAACATAGCAGTCATATTTAGCCATATTTAGTTAGCAGCCATAACTCTTAACCACTGTGCCACCAGGGCTCCCTTTTTGGTATAGGTTCAGGATTATCATCTTATGGAGGTTTTTTCTGTTTCTCATAATATGTGTCCCTGAATCATTTCAGATTTCAGAAGTTTTCTTTTTCCTCCCTCTAAATGTGAATAGGAAACCCTGGTGGCGTAGTGATTAAGTGCTACAGCTGCTAACCAAAGGGTCAGCAGTTTGAATCCGCCAGGAACTCCTTGGAAACTCTATGGGGCAGTTCTACTCTGTCCTATAGGGTCACTATGAGTAGGAATCGACTCGACAGCACTGGGTTTTTTTTTTGGTTTAAATGTGAATAATTGTTTGTTTTGAATATCTGATACATTGTCATTGGTGTGCTGAAGTGAACTGAAAAGGGATAAAAAATGTTGGAGAAGAACATTGGGAATATAAAAACAGGATTTGTGTGTATTTTCCTTTCAAAAACAACTATTCAATAAATTTAGAAATTTCAGAAATTAATGTACAAACAACAAAGCATAAAAGAAAAATAAAGCTTTCGTCTAAATGGAAACACTTATTAAACTATCTGCCTTCTAAATAATTTTGGAGGCAACCTTATTACTACAATTGCCAATTTTGTCACTAACTTTGTGTTTAGTGTCTATAATATTGTTAGTAAAAAGGAAAGTGGGATAAAATTAGAGAGAAGACCATGTTAGAGTGAGATCAAAGTTCCTTGGTAATGCAGTGGTCATAGATCAAGTGCTCAGACTGTATTTTTGTATTATCTTGAGCCTTCAAACAAGATTTTTAGAATGAGTATTAAGTGATGAGATGCTATTCCCCAGATCAGCTAAAGTGAGTGAAATATGCCCCCCAAAAGCCAAGTAAACATTAAAAATATTATTGTAATGACATATCCATTTTCTAATTTTTGGAGAGGGCAGAGACAAGTAGGAAAATGAAGTAATAAATAAATATTTGAGCAAAGCAATAAGTAGCAGTGTTTCTCAGCCAAAGCAGTATAGCTCTATATGCAATGAGAAATCGATTTGAACTATGCATATGAAAACACTGATTAACATTTAAAATATTATCTTCTGGAGATTTTTCAGAGTCAAACATATATGAAGAATGATATATGACAGGAAAGTTATAAATTAATGACATTTTTCTTACATATTTATGAGCCAAAAAGCAGCGGTTTTCTCTCTTCTGTAAAATTTTGAGAAAGAATTTGCCATGCATCTCTACTTTTAGTTGAGTTTCATCGCTCATTAACTGGATCTAGATAAAGGCTACCTCTCTCTGATAGTCAGATTAATCTTCCTAAAAACGACTCTGATCCATTTACTTGAAACAACTGGATAGATAAGCAAACGAAATTCAAAGTCTACCTAAATTCTCCAAAACATTTCTACACCTAAATATTCCAGAACTAAATTAATTCCCTTTTCATGTGACATGTTTTATTTAAAGACATAGAAACTCGAATGGAGAAAACTATTGATTTTGACCCTGAGGTCCTTACTACAACTCTTCCAAAGCTGTGAATTAAGTATTAATCATCAGCTGCCCAATGACTATTGATTGAAATACCAAAACAGGTCTGCTAAAGGTAGTAAACCAGTTGTTGCTGAGTTGATTATGACTCATGGTGATTCGTGCCCTTCAGAGGAGAACTGTTCCATAGAGTTTTCAATGGCTGTGATCTTTCGGAAGTAGACTGCCAGGCCTTTTGTCCTCCTGGGAGGATTTAAACCATCAGTCTTTCTCACAGTAGGTGAGTGCTTAAACATTTGTGCCACTTAGGCACTCCAAAGGCAGTCTACTACACCCACTGACAAAAAACAACCAAATGTTCTTCTCTCCTCCTGATCATGGATTTCAGGTGCCTGCACTTTTATCAATAGCTAATGGTGTCTGGATGCACTTCTATTTTAAAAAAAACTTTAAAAGTTGGTAGCTTAAGGGAGTTGTTTTCAAGAATTTCTTCTGTGGATCATTTTCCATTGATTCCAGTCATGGGACTCCTTCTGTCAATGATGCCATAGCATCTCCACTATAGCCAGAAAGGAAAGACGACAGAGGCTAAATCTGAGGGCTGTGAAGCCTTGTGTGTATCCCAGCTCTTCCATTTACTGTGACCATGGACAACTCATTTAACTACTCTACACCTCAGTTTCTTCATCAATAAAATAAGGATTAAAAATTGGACTTATTCTTAAGACTGTCATAGAGATTAAATCAGTTGATATACTTAAAACATAAACATACTTAAAATAATACCTAGCATAAACTGTCAAGAAAAATTAAGATACTGTCATTATTCATCTCTCCTCTACAATATCTTTGCTCACTAATATAGAACATGTTCTTAATAATTATTTACTTATAAACAAATGAATGCATAGATGATGAATGCATGAATGAATGAGCAAATAACTACGCAGATCTCCATTTGAGGAGGAGCCAGGTTTCACAAATAATGAGAGGATACAATAAGTGTGGATTTGAGACAAAGAGAATTACAAAAGTAGAAAAGGAAAGAAGAAAATAAATGACAAAAAGGAAGACAGCAACCCTAAAGAAAAAAAGATAGAGAAAAAAGAAACTATTGGTCAGAATGAAATTTTTATTTAGTATTCTGATAGGCATCTTATCTGAGAAGATAATTTTATGCTGGCTGCTATCTTCCACTTACCAGAATATTCTAAAATCAGGGCAACATGTCCTAGTTGGTCCTAGTTGTAAGGTGACTATAACCATGACTAGGTGGCTGTGGACCTTCAAATACTACCCAATCCTATCTTACAAAACTCATTAGTGATAATGCTAATTATACTCAAGGTCAAGAAAATTTGGGCTGCCGTTGATATCATGGCAAGCAGTCTAAGCCAGAGCACTGCAGACCAATTTTTCTTTGCAAGAAATGGGATGTGACAAGGCTTATCTTGTCATACCTTCATGCTTATAATGCCAACACAGTAAAAGTATGTTATTAAGGTAAGAAGCAAAGCAATATAAAATAGCTTGCACATACAACCCAAAGAGTAAAACAGAATGGAAGTAGTATTATTTAATAGTGCTTCTTTTTTTCTGGAAAATTTTCTTTGTATTTTATTTTATGATAAATAATGCAAGTGATGAAAATTGTAAAATGTTGATTAAGTGGCTTAAGAAACTGTTAAATGTAACTCAAACATATATATGTATAAATTCATAAAAATATATGTATATACACATAAAAAATATAAGTATATATTCAGAATTTTTAATATTTTATTCTCTATGTAAGGTTAATATTAATATCAAGCGACAGAATTCTATAGTCACTAAAATAAACCACTTTAAAATTACAGTATGATAAAAAAGGTGAAAAGAATTCTATTAGCAAGAGGTGAGATAAATGTGTAATACTATGCCTATCATATTATATTTTACAAATTAATCCAAGGAATTTCAACTCATAATACATAAAATTTTAAAGGATAATATAAAATGTAATATTAGATTATAACCTATAATTATTAATATAAGGAAATTATATCGATTCATTTTTCCCTATTTTGGGAAATTAAATTCAATATTTTTAATAAATAATTTTCTTGACTTAAAATTATACTCTAATCATGCATCTCAATCATAGGTATAATCAATCTCTGCTGTTACTGTGATGCTTTAGGCAACAGCCATAGTATTTATTCAATTAGACAATCAATAAAACCAATTTGAATTTGATGTATCATGCCTTGTAAATCATTGGGTCATAAACTTTAACAATTACAATATATAGCTGATTTAAAGTTGAATTAAATTAGTGTCCTAAGACTGAATTAGTTTAACAATGAACTATGAATTTATTCCTTCTTTGCCTTGAGAATATGGCATTCCTCAGATGCAATGAAATCAATAGTAAGTGTATTCATTTTACAATAGGTAACAATTTAAGAGTTGAATCTCCTAACTATTTAAAGAAATTAAGGCTAGGTAGTCCAAATATATACTACACTGACAAAGAAATTAAGGCTAGGTAGTACAAATATATATTATACTGACAATAGATTATAGACAAATACATTTAGAGTACATTAATTTAGATATTGTTATAATTCAGGTATTGACAGATTACAATTACAGATAACCTGTAACAGATCTTTCTCAATATATTAAAAAATTGGTTAGGCAAATAAATTGCAAACAAGATTATTGCACATACTCTTGCCAACTTAAATTTTTTTGTAGCAAGTGAGAAATACATTCATATATTAATATTAACATATCATTGTATTAGGATCTTGATGTGGCAACATTTTATTTGTCTGATAATCATTACGACTGAAAAGAAACTGTGTTCCTTTTAAAGCATATCATTTTAGGTAACCTTATTTTGAGCAAGTTACCAAAATGGCAAATTTCCGTGGCAAGAGAGAAACTCTCATGAATTGCTAGTGGAAGTACAAACTGGCAAAAACTATATAGTACGTGACGTATGTAATAATGCTATTAAAAGTTTATATTCTTTAACTCAGCAATTTCGTTTTGGAAATACAGTCTAGTAAAATATTTAAAAATACTTACTATAAGATTTTTATAACATTATTTCTGTCCAACAATCAGAGGTTAAATAAATTACTATTCATCTATCTAACTAAATATTATGTAGCTATTAAAATAGAAAACATAAAAAAAAAAAGATGTAGGGAAATGGTAAGTGGCGGGGGGACCCAAATTGTATATAACATGATTGCAATTGTACAGTATATGCCCAAAGAGTAAAAGATTAAAAGAAAAAATACCAACATGGTAGGGGTAATGGAACTGCAAATAATTTCTTACATTCTATTTTATGCCTTTTCTGTAGTTTAAAAATATTTGGTAATTAAAAAAAAATTAGATTGAAAAGAGTAAATTCCATCAGCATAAATGCAATTCTTTCTAAATGTCTATATGTCTATGTTTTTAAAAAGCCAGTCAAGGAACCTGTTGATTGCTCAGTGAAAGGAATTACAATCAACTACCAACTGTGCCAAAGTTTTGAGCACTCATGTTCTCATAGGCTGACACATTTATTTATCTCTTGGTGTATTTTATATTTAACATTCTGGCATATCCATCTGAACGCATGGGTATTGCAGAAGTCAATGACTAATAAATCTTATAATCCACAGTCGGCATTTTCATTTCTATTGTACGATATTCTAAAGAAGTTTAAATTAAATGTCTATTCAAGCATTTGGCCAGATTAAAAACAGTTGTCTAATTTTTTATTAAAGTGTGTTTCTGTATAAGTAGTGTAAGCACACAAATGTACACAAGTGGCCCACTTCATGCCCTGTGCATATTGGAGTTGATAATATTTAAATCAGAATATATAGGAGGCTCTTTAATTTTCATGTCACATCAATTTTTCTAGCCACGACTAAGGCATATAGTTCCTCATTCAATCAATAACATTGAATATTTCACTTCAGGCATTTATCAGTAATAACTCCGGAATTTCTCTCCAGATTAGTTGGCAAAGCTGTCTTTGAGAGGGTGGTTGCCAGTGAGGTGCTAAACGTCTGTTTGTCCAGGTCAGTGGTTTTCCTACTGTATTGTGTAAAGTCCTGTGGTTCTACAAGGTGCCTCAGGGGCCTCCATGGCGGGTTGTAGTTCATGAGGAGGAAGCGAGTGGGCTCTCATCCCTGCTTCAAACCAACCAGTTCCACTCCCATCTATCTTTCAAAATTGCAATCCAGTGTAATTTTATCTTTTGCAGAAAAAAAAAGTGTAGTTCAATAACTTATGCAAGATTTTTTTCATGCCTATGTTAAGTCGCATCACTAGGAAATTATCTATATGCCTAGACTCGATTTCTTTAGTTCTTTTTAGAAATGCCTACATTGATCTATGAAAACATTATAACATTATACCTTCAGTTTTGGTCATATGAACAGTCCATATGGCTTTTGGTTCTAGGAAGAGAATTTTTACATTTTGGAAAATTGCTATTGAGAACATTGCTATTGACAGATCAATTTTCCTTGAACTTCAGCGCTAGGAAAAATCTCCTTTCTCCTGGCGAACTCATGCTTCCCTTTAATTAAAAAATGGCAACTATGTAACTCAGTTTCTCTTTGTGCTTTGGCTTTCAGAAAGCCAAAGGTATTTACAGGGTATTCTTAAAAGCAGTTGCTACAGTTTGTGCATTTTATGGTATAGCTATCTCTTGACTTTGGTCCGTGTTTCTTTCACCTTTTCATGCTGCTGAAAGTTTTATTGTATCGTTTTTCTCTCAATGTTTCTTTAGAAGTAGACTAAGTATAATTCCTAACTTCCACAATTATAAAGAGTCCAACTCATCTTAACCTCTAAGATCCTCCAAAAATATGTGTTAATTCAACCTGTGCCTTACACAAAAAGAATATATCATATCTACTTCTATGTTCTCTTCCCTTGTTCTGGTAGGACTTTAAAAAGTTCTCTGCAGATTGTTATCTTAAGTGATGCTAAATTATATTTAATGATGTTACATGCTGATTGCTAAGCTGGGCTAAATGATGACTGATTTGAACTTAACCTGAATTAACATAGATAATAACTGATATGAACTTGAAGTTGATATGCAAGCATGCTGAAACTATACTATTCTTCACATAATCTTGATGTTCTTCTACAAACCATGAATTCCATAGGTCTAAAGCCAGCATAATTTCATTCTCTTAGCTTGCTAGAAAAGTAATCACAATGTGATTCTCTATAAACTAGAATTTTATTAGCATTCCTAATTCCTAATTCATCTCTTAGAGAAAAGTTTTACTCTATTGCCAACTTTCCCTCGGTAGAAAAAAGAACAGATATAACAAGGGCACATCACAAACAAAACCTTGGTCATCACAAAGGCGAACCTCTGAATCAGAATCTGTCAGCTTTAACTTCACTTAAGTGACTTTAAGTCAGGAACTAGTATCTGTTAGAGTGAAGAGTGTATCAAACAGTTCTCCAGTTATCATTGTTGGCAATACCTCATCTTAGGCCTCGTGATAAGTTGGAATGGGAAGTAGATGCCCAAAAGAAAAATTTCTGATGCTCCGCTCCTGCTCTGCAGTTAACAAAAGGACGAAAACAAGACAACAGTAGGGACGGACATTTTGTTGTTGGTAAGTATGCAGACCCCAGCTTTGTCTGAAAACTGACTTCATTCATTCATTCTCTCTGTGGCCAGTAAGAGTGGCATTAACCAGAGCAAGTGCCATGTTTCCCATCTCTCCAGCATTAAAATTCCACTGGCGTTAACGCTCGTGAGCTCTTTTACTAGCTATCTGCACAGGATGTATTTCACTGCTATAGCTGTTATAGTATTATGTTCACCTCATAAATATCCATGGACAAGCTGAAGCATACAACTGCACTTTAGTTTAGACTTTTCAAACACACGTAGCTGATTTATTTATATCTTCGCTTCTAAAACGTGGTTCCTAAACCTTCATGCTCTGTGCAACAGTAAACAGTGTTTCAAATTTAAAATTGTATATGAAATATAGATACAAATATACATGGAGACAAATCAAAAGGTCCAGGAAGCCACTAATGTCAGGACAGAATGTCAACTTGAGAACACAATAAGCTCTTTCAGTGGAGATTTCCTGTAGGCAAGCGGATGAACAAGGCTAAAGAGGACACATACTATCGTTTGTGTATATGTATGTGAGTGAGTATGTGCTATCCTTTGCCCAAAATAAAAATGCAAGATTTTGAGCTGAAATAAATTCCACGTACTCTTTTCCAATGAAAGCTCAACCTGTAAATGTCCCATTTTACAGTAGAGACCACACACCATACGGATATTCGGTAGATGTCATGAAGGAAAGTGCTAAGCTTGCCTGACAAATTTACCTTCGTCTCTTTATTCTGTCACGGCACCTGCAAAATTTGAGTTGCTCTACAGATACTGTTAACATTTATTTTGCAAATATCCATGTCTCTTAATATTTCTTAAAGTTCCAATATATTATTAGTAGGTAATGAAATACCTACCCCTTAAGTTCATGAAAATAAGATATGAAATTGACCTAAGTTATTGCATATAAACATGATTTCACATATACATATTGTATATCTTTTTAGTTGGTTAACATTTCTTTCCTTGAATACATATCATAGGTAATATAGGAATTATTTTATACTTTCCAGTCTCAGAGTACTGACTATACCTTAAGTTTTAAACTGATACTAAAAATAGGTACTTAGACACACAACTTGAAAGCAACAGAAAAACATATGACTTATGCACATTATAGCATTACTGATATTAACAAAAGGTTGAAAACAACTTAAACATTTATCAATAAGAGAAAAAATGAATAAAGTAAGATACATATAAATAATGAATGCTATAAAAAAAATTTTTTTTTTTTTTTTTTATAAATAATATACAGCTATTACAAAGAACTATAGCCAGAATGCTCCTTAGAAGCAAGGGTGGCGAGACTTCCTCTCATGTACTTCGGACATCTTATAGGGAGGGACCAGACCCTGGAGAAGGACATCATAATTGGTAAGGTAGAGGGTCGGTGAAAAAGAGGAAGTCCCTCAATGAGATGGACTGACACAGTGGCTGCAACAATGGGCTCAAACATAGCAACGACCAGGAGGATGGTGCAGGACAGGGCAGTGTTTCATTCTTTTGTGCATAGGGTTGCTATGAGTTGGAACCAACTCAACAGCACCTAACAACAACAGTTACAAAGAATGAAGAAGGTCTCCTCACAGTGGAGTAAAGTGATCACTAGGATTTATTTTAAGAGGCGAAAAATCAAGGTGTATATATACTGTACACGCTTTGCTATCTTTTATATTACAAAGGAGATAAATAACTTGGCATTAATACATGCTTATATTTTTAAAAGTTCCCTCGGTGGCATAAACAGTTTGTGCTAGACTACTAACCTAAAAGTTGGTGGTTTGAACCCACCTAACCATGCCATGAAAGAAAAACCTGGTGATCTGCTCCTGTATAGATTACAGCCAAGAAAACCCTATGAAGCAATTCTACTCTGTGACATATGGGTTGCCATTAGTTGGAAATGACGCAATAGCAACGAGTTTGGTTTTTGGTTTTGTATTGTCAAAAACAAAGGGAAAAGGAATAATAGTTCTGAAAACTAATAATAGTTGCCAATAGGTGGAGGGAGGGTGCAAAGTGAACTGAATGGGGATATATAAAGGAGACATCTTTGAACACATCTTGTTATATGTTTCAAAATTTGCAACAATAGAAATATTTTACATTTGCAAAAAAATAAAGTGTATCTATCTATCATCTATCTATCTATCTATCTATCTATCTATCTATCTATCTATCTATCTATCTATCTATCTATCTATCTATCTATCTATCTATATTCAGTCCTTAAAACTAAAACAGCCTTCACTAATATCAAAGCAGAGCCTGACAAAAGATTGAGACGTGGAGACACGGCAGGAAAGCTGGAAGTGATCCCCCAGCAGTCCACAAAGCTTTCCTTGAGAGCAAGGAAGTATCCAGCTGAAGGCTGGGAGAGAGGCAGGAGAGCAGAAGGATATTTCCCACTCCAAAAGCACAGGAGGCTTTCCCTAAGGGATAGGCAGTAGGCCAATAAATGTTTGAAGAAGAATAAAAGGAATGCGAAAAATAGCTCTAATGGACTCAGGGCTCCACTAACCACTAGACAGCAGCTTGCTGGAAGCTGGGGGGCAGAAGAGCCAAGAGAGATTTTTCTCTGATGCTCATGGGACCTTCATAGAATGCAAGACATCAACTAGTAAAGGGTTGCACCTGGGAAGAAATGGGGAAACAGGTGTACAGAAAGGCTACAGGGGTGGTTGGCTAGAGAGTAAAAAGAGAACTCCTCCACAACCCAAAAAGCTTGTAGCTGGGCTATAAAGCAAAAGAAGAGGCCACTGCTACATGGAAAACCCTGATCCTTCCTTCAAAATATTCAAATCCAGTAGTGAACTAAGACTGCAACAAAACCTAAACTCAGCTCAACTACAGATTAGCAGCATTACAGGTAAAATGTTCTGTATTTTATAGGAGTACATATGATCTACTTCAGTCACTAATTTTCTTTTATACACAATGTCCAGTATACAATCACAAATTATGATACAAAAAGAAGCAGAAAAATATGGCCATAAGCAGAAAAATGTGACTATACTCAAGAGAAAACACAGCCAATAGAACCAAATATATAGGACTTTAAAATAACTATGATACATATATTAAGTGATCTATTGAGAAAAATGGCTAGCCTGCATAAAGATGTGGGAAATTTTAGCAGAGAAATGGAAACTATAAATAATAAATGGAAAAACTAGAGAAGAAAATTTTAATATCAGAAATAAACAATATATTTTATCGGTATAGAAGCAGAGTGAATACAACAGAAGGAAGAATCATTGACCCTGAAGAGCTTTGAGGAATTGAAATTCTCCAAATTGAAAAAGAAAGGGAAAAAATTTAAAGGGAACCTGAGACCTATGGGAAAATATCTAGAATACTTAGTGGTCTGTCATATGACTAATTGCTATCCTCGAAAGAGCAGAGAGAATGGGGCAGAAGAAATATTTGAAAAAATTAGTCAAGAACTTCCTAGAATTGATGAAATGCATAAATCCAGCTCAAAGCACAATAAATACAAAAATAAATTCATACCAGGCACAATAGTAAAACTTCTGAAACCTAAAGAAAATAGAAGTACTTCTCACCACCTCCACCATCTTCATTCCTCCCCATCTTCCCACCAATGACATTCCTCCCACCACCAATGACATACTGTATATAGGGAGAATAATGATAATCATGACAACGGACTTTTTATCAGAAACTATGCAACCCATAGTCAATTCTGGCTCATAGAAACTACGGAGGACATAAGAAAACTAAACAACTCTGTTTCAAATATCTCCACTTTTTGTGTCTACCATATTTTATACTTGTCTTATCCATTCTTTGTCCTTCTTTTCCTCCTTTTCTGTCCTCTTTTGGGTTAATATAGTATTTTTTAGTAATCCATTCTATTTCATCTATTATCTTTTTAGCTATGCCTCTGTTATTTTTTCAGTGGTTGTTCCAGATATTCTAATATGTTTCTTTAACTTTTTGAAATCTACCATCAAATAATAGTATATTAGTTCAAAAACAATATATACATCTCACAGTGGTATCATTTCAATTTCCTCCTACCTGCTCTGTGTGCTGTTATTGACATGTATCTTATCTGCATATATTATGAATTCAACAATATATTACTTTTTCTTTATATAATCAATAGTGGGATCTCAGGTGCTACAGTGGTTAAGAGCTCAGGTTGCTAACCAAAATGTCAGCAGTTGGAATCTATCAGCTGCTCCTTGGAAATGCTTTGGGGCAGGACTACCCTGTCCCATAGGGTCACTATGAGTCCAAATTGACTCGATGGCAAAGGGAAAATGTTAAACGGTAGGGAGAGGTTCAACCTAGAATTCCATATCCAGAGAAAATAACCTTAAAAGTGTAGGCAAAATGAAGATGATTTATCTGCAATAGGTTTACACAACAACAAATTCTAAAAGATGTTCTTTGGACTGAAAGAAAAGACACTAAATGGAAGCCCAGATTCACAGGAAAAAGTGACAAGAAACAGAACAGTAAATATGTGAATAAATAAATAAGAAATATAAATTTCTTTATAACAATATTGATTCAAAAGCCCAACCAAACCTGTTGTCATCAAGTCAATTCTGACACATAGCGACCCTATAGGACAAAGTAGAACTGCCCCATAGCATTTCCAAAGAGCAGCTGGTGGATTCCAACTGTTGACCTTTTGGTTAGCAACCTGAGCTCTTAACCACTGTGCCACCTTTGATTATATAGAGCAAAAATAATATATTGTTGAATTCATAATATCTGTAGAAATAAAACACTTGTCAATAAGAGCACACAGAGCAGGAAGGAGGAAATTGAAATGATACCACTGTAAGATGTATATGTTGTTTTTGAACTAATATACTATTCTTTGATGGTAGATTTCAAAAAGTTAAAGAAGCATATTAGAATATCTGGAGCAAACACTGAAAAAATAACAAGGAGGCATAGCTAAAAAGATAATAGATGAAATAGAATGGATTACAAAAAAATACTATATTAACCCAAAAGAGACCAGAAAAGGAGGAAAAGAAGGACAAACAATGGATAAGACAAATATAAATCAAATATGGTAGACAGAAAAACTGGAAACATTTTAAACAGAGAAATGGAGTATATAATCACACACAGAAAAAGATTTATTTCAAGTTACTTAAGACAACAGTGTTTTGTGTGTAGTATTAAAAATAGAATATGATCTAAGGATACTAGATCAGAAAAAAATGTTTTGTATCACTCATTAGTCTAAATTTTACTACTGAGAAGTTATTATTAATTTGTATATGTGTAATGTAAATATATATGTTTACATTAATACTGTTAAGACCCCAATTCTGCATGTAAGAGATTCACTAAAATATTTTAATATCAAACTGGAAGTATGGCCATGAATTCATGGATTCAGGTATTGTCTTTTTTTTTTAAAGCTACTGAATTTCCTAGCTCTGCCTGCTAGAAAGACCTAGAAGCAATGACAACCAAATTACAATTAGCACCCGTAGTACCCAAACTGTGGTCTCTAAATACCACTCTCTATTAAAAAAACCCAGAGCTTCTTTGAGTTGAATGTCCAGTTCCAATTTTGGAGCAGACAATGTAAAACATAAATCTGGGACATCTTGTACCAAAATGAAAGAAATTTATGAAGGAATAATGCATCATGTAAAAAAAAAAAAAGACAGTAATCGATATGAAGGATCAGACTTTTACCACTAGCTTTCTCTACCCTATCTTGGCATCAATAATAGTGTAAAAACTGATGCAATGCATTATAAAGTGTATAGCACCATTTATGAATAATTCATGCCAAAAAAAAAAGACCTGAATCAGGGTAAGGGGATACGGAGTGTCAGTGTATGTGTCTATGTTGAAGGATTAGCACTAGAGCAGTTGAAATTGTACACAGAGTGTTCAAGTGACACTTGAGCAGAGACCCAAAGGAAGTCATTGAGTGAGACTGTGAACACCTGGGAAAAGGACAATTGCAGTAAAGAAACCAGCAAGTGAAAAGACCCTGGGGTGAAAGCATCTTAGGCATATCTGTGAAAAGGCAATAAAGTTAGTGTGGCAGGAACAGAATGAGGGATGGACAGAGTGGGAGATGAGGCCAGAAAAGAAACAGGAGCCTATCATGCAGACTCTTAACAGCAGTGACTGTTTTCAATCCTGTTTTTTTAAAAGCAAAGTTACTAATTATACAAAGTTAACATCTGAATTCCATCTTTTTGACAGCAGATTGAGCTAAGATGTTAAGTGGTCTACTTTCCAAAGTTCTTAAGGTTCACATGTACCAAAAACACACCCAACATGCAGTGTCAGACTGGTGAAAGAACCCAAACTCCAACCATTGTCTCAAATAATGTTTAATGAGGTGAGAAATAGAATAAAATTTATTCAGTGAGGAAGAATGTGAGTTTGGAAATAATAATTTTCACTAGGGCATTTTCAGACTTAGCATTTTAACCTCAGTTGTTCACATCACAAAAAAAAAAATTTGTATGTGATTTCATGAATTTTTTTCTTACAAAAATAGGTATTGCAGTAATCCATTTGTTTCATAAAATTGCTTTTGAAACATTTAAAGAAATCCTGAAAGTTTATACTTCATTAACATTTAATGAGGGATATTCTCAATGCATAAGGTCCTCAAATACCATTATTTATCCCTAGCTAACTTATGTATCAGAGATAAATCCTCACTTTTAGGACTCCAACACAATGTATGATGCCCTGGTCACAAAATTAGTAACTGAAAATATGTTGATGAACTCAGTCCACACTTGCTGCCTCTACTTAAAAAAAGTTTCCACACCTCTTTGGGTGGTGTGTCAGATACCTAAATTACCAGTTGGTTTGACACTAAGAACAATTATTTAACATAATCTTTCAAAAGAAAAAAATCATTAAAAACTTTCCTTTGTTGTGTTTTAAAATTGATACTTCATAGATTTATATAATCAATCAAACACATTTTTTAAAGCTTCTCTTTGAAGGGCAATTCTCAATGATGTTCTGAAAGCTTAAGAACAAAAAAATTTTATGAACAATCTGCATAAAGAGTTAACTGGAAAATCAGTTACTATGATGCTGTTTTCTTTTAGTATACCCGAAAGTATTTATTGAACACATTCTAGGTTTTCAGTCCTAATCCAAGACATATGTACATACTCACTTTTAGGACAACAAATATATGTTTTAGATTTTTTTATTACATTGAGAAAAGCAATTTTAGACAATTGCAGAGGTCATTTTTTATATCTAATAAAAAGACATCTAAACTCCCAAAACCAGAATTTAATTTTGAATATTTATTATGGACTAATATTTAGATGTATGATATGAATGATGTATGCTTTTTTATAATAAATATGTGGACTAAAATTCTTTGCATTATATTACCACATTCTCCTGCTAGAGCAGCAGACAGATGACTACAATTATTGCTAAATTTATAACATGGAAACAAAACTTCAGCTGCGCCTTAAATCGTGTATACCAAAATTAGGCTGATAACAGCATGAAGACTATCCCTGCTTTTATGTACAGACTCAAGTCTGAACTAGCTTTTGCATACATAGCAAAGGAATTTTTATTGCAAAGGTAGATACCACTGTGACCCAGATGTTATTTCACTAATCAATAAATACACAATGACATTTAATGGTAATATTTTGCTCACAATTTGAAAAGATACTCAATGTAGGTTAATTTTCTCTCTTAATCAATGCAGACATTTCCAGTTCAAACAACTTATATCCACCAGCAAGAGTAAGTCCTAAAATAACTGTGGAAATCTTAAACTATCCCTAGAGATATAATTAATAACAACAAAATAGAAAGTATAATTTCCAAAGTTTAAAAATGTGTACACATACTGGTACATACAAACAAAACCTGCCACAGTCAAGTTGATTCCAACTCACAGTTGACCCTATAGGACACAGTAGAATGCCCCACAGGGTTTCGATATATTCATAAGAATAAGAGACATGATGGTGTCACATTTCAAAACACAAGTTACCTCCATGTATCAAGAGATCCCTTCAGTCAAAATATTAATTGACTGAAAACTAATGTCTAGTAAGTTACTTCTATGTACAAAGAACAGTTAGTTTCTTATTCCAAAGAGATAAAAAAAAAAATGCTAAACACATATACATTTCAGAATCAAATAACAAACTGTAGTTGGCTATTTATTTTATCTGCATCTGATCATGTTATAATATCTTTGTGTAATTATCTAAAAGAAATCCAGAACCAGAACCTGGAGTTTAGGTCTATCTACAAGTGAAGCATTGGGTCTACATCTCAAGATTAGATAGATAGGTAGCTAGATAGACAGATGGATGATAGACAAATGATAGACAGGTAGATAGATGATGATAGATAGTGAGAGAGAGAGAGACAATAAGCAGGTAGACATATAGATATATGCAATGGTTGACATGTCTAAAAATACAAACAGAGAACTACAAACCTACACTTTAGTTTTTGTTCACTGACTTGTAATCAAACAACAGTGGCAACCGTCCCATGGGCAAAAGTGCAGAAATAATGTCTTCCTGGTTTATTTTATCACAGAAATATTAAAGCAGGCCTAGATGTTCTACTTCCTATATGTTTGGCCCTGTGGCCTGGCATAATAGGGAAGTGGCTGAACTACAGGGTACAAGTGGACAAAGCTAGGAAGCAAGTAAGCAGGCATCAGAGAGGAACTGAACTTGATGTCAATCCTAGAGAGCAAATGGTAGGAAGTGGGGTCAATTTCAGGAGTGAATCCACTGCCAGTCAGAGAAGACAGAGCTGAAGGTATATATTCTATGTCCATTATGATTCTTAGACCTAAATGCAACACATGTTTTCTCAAGCAGGAAGGGGGCATTCTGAGCAACCTAACCACATGGACATGTACCATGAAGTTGAGAAAACATTAAATCAGTGCTCAGCTAACCGGTTTCACAGGCATTTATTTTCTTTTATGCCTCTGTTATTCTCTATCAAGGAAAGAGATAATTGAAGAACACGATTTTTCTTTCAAATAAGTGGTACAGCACTTGCTACCTTTACATATGTCAATAAAATTCCAGACACTAATTTATGCATCAAGGAGGAAGTGCTCTATATTTATTGATTACTAACATCACTAAATTTGAAAAAAAAAATACAGATTATGCAGATTTCTGAAAATATATGTTTTAAAAAATGCTATCAAATTGGTAGAATTTACTGGCAAATATGAAAGTTAATGGTTTAGTTGATACTGGACAAAAAGTAAAGATTCGGAATCTTAAAAGAATGAAAAATAATTTGATAAATTAAGTTCAACGACTACATCTAATTTAAAATGGGTAAAAAACTCCTTAATCTATCATGCATTGTCAGAGTTGTCATTAATAATTCTGTGCCAGGACGGAAGCACAGAACATTCTTCAGAGTGAGGAACATGAACAGCAGGAACATGAACAGCAGAAAACTGCCTTTCACAACTGCAAAACTCTAGAGTTCATATAGATTGCTTTCTTTAAAGTCAGTCTCTCGTAGGCATTTTAAGTGAGACAAAGAAAATTCAATTTCAAAACCTTGTCACTTGAAATATCTCTCTGGTGACTAAAACAAAAGAGAGGTCCTGTAGTCATGCATCAGTGAGATGCCATAAGAAAAGTGTGCTGAGCTGTCATACTCCAACCTAGCATCCTATCATCACAGATAGAAAGGCTATGTGAGATGACAATGGAACGTGTTGTTTGAATGGCATCCCTGAGAAAAATCCAACAGCAGCAGCACATTTTTAGATTCAATTCAATGTGGAAGACTGGTCATTCTAAATATATATCACTGCAATTTTTCATCAAAGCCAACACCCATCTTTGGAAATTAGAGAATGCTGAATGAATAAAATATTCTTGTATTGGCAAACCCCAAACGTGGACAATTGTATCATCACTTTAATTCAGTCTTTTCTGACAACATCAATGTACCTTGCAAAAAGAAAGCCAGATGTTTACTCTCTTTTGTGCTATTAAAAGTCTGGTTTACAGACTTAAATTATATTCACTGTTCCTTTTTTTTTTCTTTCAAATGATGATGGCATTGAAGCCTTTGATAATGAAGAAAACATATTTTTGTGCCTTTTTTAGGTACTTCTAGTTTTAAATACATAACTTAACATATGTTTAAAACAAAGCATATGGAAATAAGAAAAAGCAAGTCTGAATTCCAGGCACAAATATTGGTTCAAAAGCTTAGACCATGCAATATATTACTTTATAGTTACCTCAAATCATGCAGGTTTTTGAGACTCAACTAAAAGAAGCAAAGTCCCTTCCCTATAATCATACTAACCTTTGGTACTTAAATCTTCCATAGTTGATACCTTATTGCTCAGGTTCTACAAAATTCATTCCCAGATTTAAAAAGGATTATGTCAAGAGATCCTTGTCTTTGTGTGACTGGGGTCATTCCTGATTGAGTGATATTAAAAATAACACCTTTACAAATTAGCCAGTGAATAAATTAATTAGCAGTAACCAGTGAACACCCTCAGTGTAACAACTTTCACCTATCCACTTAATGCATAATCATAGAGGTGGTATCCATGAATAAGTAAGCACTGAGCAGCCAAAGTCTGAGCAAGACACATTTAACATCATTCAGCTGTTCTCCAGACAACAGAAATTTTTAAGCATTTTCCTTTTGTTGCTTTTTACTTTCATAGGAAAAAGACAAATTTTACCTAAAAAAAAAGGACTTAGAAAATATCTACCATCAACCACTGGGCCCTGAGACAATGACTTTAATGTTCTATGCTCTTTACCTTGGGAGAACTGTGCAATTATAGTTGATATTCAAAATGATGGCTATGATTTGTCAAGACCCACAGGACAGAGAAACACAAAGAATGAGCCCTAATGCAAACTATAGACTTTAGTCAATAATAATGTATCAATATTGATTCACTGATGGTAATAAATGTACCACGGGGTGGTGGGGGGAACATGTTGCCCTTGAGTAGATTCCAACTCATGGAGATCCCATGCGTATGACAAAATGTTAAGCAATGTGCAAAGGGGGAATGAGTAAATGAGAACCCTCTGCACTTTCTGAACAAATTTTCTGTAAGCCTAAAACTACTCTAAAAAATAAAGTCTATTAAAAAAGAAATAATGGTCTAGAAATATTTGATATTTTGAGAGTTAACTCCAAATTATATTTTATAAATATTAATATACTAGAGCCCTTGTGGCACAGTGGTTAAGAGCTCAGGCTGCTAACCGGAAGGTTGGCAGTTCAAATCCACCAGCTGCTTCTTGGAAACCCTATGGGGCAGTTCTACCCTGTCCTATAGGGTCACTCCAAATAACCCAGTGCTGTCAAGTCGAGTAGGGTCACTAGGAGTCGGAATAAATTCGGCAGCAACAGGCTTGGTTTTTGGTTAATGCCAATAGCATACTAACAGTCAAACAAAATCTTAATTCAACATAATAGTTGGAGAACAAGTAATTCAGAGTAGAACAATTATCCTGGTATTTGAATGTGGGAGGCAAAGAACCCACTGGTTTTACCCTAGTTTCTAGTCCCTCTGTTATTCAAGTTGGTCTTACTTGGGATCTCTCCCCTATTGACTACTATCTGGTGGATATAGGTGACCACCCCTAGGCTCATGGACTTGACCATTAATGATAAAAAATGTAAAGATGCCAGCTGTTGTTAGCGAAAGAATAAAGCTACGAGTAGTTGTTGCCATCACTAGTTCCTTCCACTGAGACAGGACACAAGCAAATTCTGTCAAATTTTTCTCCTAATGCTAACAGAACAATACCATTGTGATTCTGAAGAACTTTCTAAACTAAGGCATACTTAAACATACATAAAATAGTGAATCAAAGGAACCAATTGCAATCATTTTTTTTTCAAATATAATTTTAACCACAACCAACTATGTTACAATCAGCAGTTTTTTGGAAACAATAACAATAGTAATAATGAATATTCATCGTATAGTTTATTCCTTATTACATGCCAAATATCCTGCTAAGGGCTTTATAAGTCCCAAAACACAAAAAACCAAACCTGTTCCTGTTGAGTTGATTCTGACTCATGCAACCCTATAGGGGATCATGTAATCATTACAAATGGTCCTATGTGGCAGGTAATATTATCCTGAATTTAAAGATGAGTGAACTGTGGCTTGGAGAAGGCAAGTCATTTACTCAAATTTCTACAACAAGTGAACGGCAGATTCAGGATTTGGACCCAGGATAGTCAACCTCCAAGACCCATAATCATAACCACTATAAAACCCACAAAAAACAAACCTGTTGCCATCGAGTCCATTCTGACTCATAGTGAACCTATAAGACAGAGTAGAACTGCCCTATAGAGTTTCTAAGGAGCATCTGGTAGATTCGAACTGCCGACCTGTAACCATAAATTTTTTTTTTTTGCACTAATAAAATACTTTATCAGGAATATGTGTATATAAGACAGAGTAGAACTGCCCTATAGAGTTTCTGAGGAGCATCTGGTAGATTCGAACTGCCAACCTAAAAAGCACTAATAAAATACTTTATCAGGAATACGTGTATAGATTTCACAAAACTACATTAGACACAGTGAAATATTACTGGAGAGGAGATACACAAATATCTACCTTTATGAAACCTAAATGTAGTGGGAATACAAAATTAAATACTTTATAAACTAAGTCCAAAGAGTATTATGAAATGAATATAAAATATACTAGAGGAACATATATGCGGGAAGCTTTACCTATTTGAGACCACAGAAAGTGAACTCCAGGTCTCTAGAACCTAAAATACAATACAAGGTAGAATACAAAGATAGCTGTGGACTAACCACAATAAGCCCTAAAACTATGTATTTTTCATTTTCCAAGATTGCATTATTCCCATCTCCATCTTCCTAAACTGAGTTTTCTATACATGTTCTCATATTGAAAACTAGAGAAAGCTTCATAATTAAAATTATTGATTATCATGGCGGGATGTCGTTCAGCAATGTCCTCAGGGCATATTGGGGAATGTAAAGTTATTTCTTCTTAACATTAAATGACCCCAGATTGCCATGCTTGTCTGAGCACCGTGTCTGTTTATCAATTCTCTTATTCTCTTCCTTGCTGTCAATTGTTACCTCTCCCTAATATGTTGTATCCATTTTTAGAATCCCCTCCGCCCCAAATCTACTTTTACGGCTTCTAATTTGCCATGGGTATAGAAATCAGATAATTAAGCAGACTAAAAGTAGGTATGAAATAAAAATAGGCATAGGGCAAACCGGCCGGAACTTTGTGACATCTATTTCTACTGATCAGAGAGTTAATTATTTATCTATTTCCACTGATAGGTCTAGAGTGTGTTGTAGGTATGAGAGTGCTGATCTATTTGCAGTACCATACAATTCATATAATCTCATAAAGGTTCTACAGAATAAATTCAATGTCCTGATTACATACTGAATATAGAGCCATACGTTTTCTAAATATGATTCTAATATTCTTAAGTCTACATTTCAACCATATTTACCAAAATAAAGTGGGGTTTGCCAAATATAATCAACTGAACCAAACTTCACATCGTGTCTATTCACTGTCATATATAAGAAGTGCACACAGATTTAAATTGTACATAAATTTTCTCAACTTGAAAATCTTGCAAATGTGCTTATCTTAATGCTTGGTTTTAACCTCTTTTGCATATCACAGGCTAAAAATAGCTATCATACTTCACATTTTAAGAAAAAGCAAATGAATAAAGTTAGCTTTGTAAAGGTGAAGTTGAGGACACAGCTGCAAATACTTTTTGCTTACTGATGTGTCTCCTTTTCCTAAATTCCACTTGTGCCAACAGTGAGTAAAATGCTCTGGGATCTCTCGCTTTCTCTCTCTCTCTTTCTCCCTTTCTCTCTCCTTCTCTCCACTTCCAGATAAATGCCAGTCATTTGGCCAGGGCTAACTCACAGAAGGTACAGCAGGCACAGATGGTACTAATGCATAAATGTAATCTAGCAAAAGAATGCCAACGCCAACCCAGAAAAGGTTCCAAATAACTGCAGTGCACTTACAGGAAGTCTGTGATTGGCAAGGTTAAAGCTGCAACTGTGAGAGCTCACTGCTTGTTCCCAAATCAACAATAGAAATTCTCAAGCAAATGAGCATATTTAATTTACTGTTATTTGCCACAAATGTATTAAGTTAGATGGTATTTAGATAAATGATCTATCCTTCGAACAATACTAAATGAGGATAATCAAATTTGTGCAACTGCCTGAGCATATTTGAGTACCACGTATATCTGAGTATGTGTAGGCTCTTCCCACCTATTCCCTATTTTCTTAGCTTGGTTTGCTTTCTTTATAGCACTTGCTCTTACCACTAATTGTCTTTTCTTACCTGTTTGTATAACAAAATACACCTCCCTTAGTTACCTTCATTCCTATCACTCTTCATATGACTTCATATTGTATGGCTATTTTGATTTTTTGCTGACTGTTTGTCTCCTGAGTTAGAGGCAAACTTCATGAGCAGAAGGACTTGATATATCTTGTACACGTCCGGAAATCAATTGTTGATTGAATTAACATTAGAGAAAATGAAGAAACGAATAAAGGCACCCATATGTAATATATGCTTACTTGTTTAATGACACTATTGTGATGAATATTTGAATATATTGTAACCTGCTAATAAAATATTATCTAGAGAATAGTTAATAATTTCTCTCTTTTTTTTTCTAGACCAAGTAGTATCATCATACCCTAAATTTCAAATGTCCACCAAATATCCACTATATACGCAAGTCTGGTTAAGGCCTTTAACATTCATATTTTGTTAAATTTTAAATGCAAGCAAAACACTAATAAAATAAACTTTGTTTAGTAATACTGCTCATAACTACCCCATAAGTGAAATTTGTTTCCTGAAGAGGACTGTCAAGAAGAGAAAAAAAGTTTAAATTTTATGTGCTGCCTTGGAAACCCCATAGAGCAGTTCTACTCTGTCCTATAGGGTTACTATGAGTCGGCAATCGACTCAACGGCAATGGGTTTTTTTTTTTTTTTTAATTTTTTTTTACCAGTCTAAAGATTAGTGAAGGAGGAATTCCAGGAGGGCAGCAATGAAGGAAGGATTCCCTTGTATAATTATATAAATGGCTCACAACAATTCTTTTGGGCATAAAGCAGTGATTTTTTTTTTTCTTAAAAAAATATTTCTCCCAAATTCTTCA
This sequence comes from Loxodonta africana, assembly GCF_030014295.1. Lineage (NCBI taxonomy): Eukaryota > Metazoa > Chordata > Mammalia > Proboscidea > Elephantidae > Loxodonta > Loxodonta africana. The sequence goes on along the minus strand of NC_087346.1, from coordinate 74,273,858 downwards.
TTACAAACCTATTTATTTTCTCCTCAAAAATACCCAATTTGGAATAAAAGTAATTATTTCTGCACTAGTTATAATGGTGCCCTCAGCCCTTCCCCTAACCCCATGAAAAACTATTAAATATCCCAACATGGAGGATTGTTAAATTAACCTATAGTAAATCTATCTGGTAAAATTCTATGTGACTTTTACAATAAAAATCATGTAATAATATAAAAACAAGAATGATATAATTAGAAAGCAATTTTTCTTTAATAAGCATGTGTTTCTTTTAAATCCAAAAAGATTCAGAAAAAATTTATTTCCACTTTATTTCTTTATGTACTTTCTCCCACTTCATTCCATAAAAAATTTTGAAGTTATTTTTTCTTCATTGTAATCTTACCATTGAGCCAAATTATTGGAAGAAACTAACAGTCACTAAAAATTCGAGTTTTTGCTCAGATATAAGCAGGGCACATACAAATGTGAATGGAACAAGCAACAGAATTGAATTTCTCTGACAAGAGTATCAGTAAATGATTCTGTCAAGGCTTTTGAATAAGATAACTGGAGGGATAAAGCTCAGTGGTCAATAATGTAGGATCTTCTGGCTTTGAAAACTAAATCTGCCATTTACAAGCTATTTGAGTTTGACCAATGTGTCTTTTACAAATGTATCATTTATAACAATGTGTCAGTTACAAAATGCAGAAAACAATAGCACATGTCTCATAGGGTTACTGAGAGAACTGTGAAAATACATCTAAAGCACAGTGCGTCCTACGTGACAAAATTAAACAAATGCTATGAACTAATACTACTTCCTCTGTATAACAAATCTGCACTGGCAAATAGTTGATCTATGGAATTTTTTAAAATAAAACTTGAAAGCAGCTATTAGAGCAGAAATATCTTCAGCAGTCAAGTTCTAAACCAAAAAAGCATCTACCTATTTGACAATTCTTTTGTGAAGGATGCACACTAGGCGTTGGAAAGACAGCTTGTGTGCTTTCAGAGAAATGATTTTGGAAATTCTATTTAAAAACAATACAAAAACAGCAACTGAATAGTGCTGGTCATTCCTAAGAAATTTTAGAGAGATTTCTAACATTTCTCTAAAATTAAAGCCCATATTCACTACCTAAGTGAAGATACTAGTTTAAAAGTTACATGTTCTCATTTTTTAAAAAGTTACCACCCGTGGTCTTAGAAAAAAAAGTGCCGTTGCCCTCCAGGCCAACTCTGTTTGGCCAGCACACACACACACACACACAAAAAAAAAAACACGGTATTTCTGTATCCCCTCCCTATTATCCACTCTGTTTTCACCTTTCTAGGGGGCACAGTTTGCTTAACTATAAACAGCATTCCTGAAATTATATGTCGCCTGTGGTGGTTCATCGTGAGGCACTAAAGGGAAAATGAAGTAGTGACAAAGCAAGTAACAGTTGGGCACAGACTGTCTAGGTAGAAACATCGAGCATAAAAAATGAGAAGTTCAGAGGTCAGCTGGACTGAGAAAAGAGGATCTAAAACCGGGAAGATGCCAGAAGATGTAGTAACTAGGGTGAAAGTTGGATCAAAGCACAAGTATGAGGAAGTGAAGTAGAAACTGAAGTGCAAAAAAGTACATTTATATTTATAATTCCATGGCTAAGGGGCACTGGGTTTTAAGGTATGTGGGATAAATTGAAAGGAAAGTATTAAATTATTGATTTTGGCTAGTTACTATAATGTGCAAAAATGTTAAGACATTTTTATAATTCAGTCAAAGGACTAGGAAATCTAGGATGAATTAGCAATGGATATGCTGTGCCCATTTGTGTGTAAATAAGCTTTTGGAAGGAACATTTGGTATTTCACATTCACTGCAATGATATGTGATGCATTTCTACTGTGGTCCAGCTATTGTGTAGTTATATTAAAGAGGGGCACCTGAGTTAATGTACTTTAAGGGGGTGATTTAGCTCCTGTAGAATCTATATTCTTAAACTATAAATGCCCACACCAAAAAAAAAAAAGTACCAGGAACTACAGTCCGATTATAAATTGTAAGAAAATGGAATTAATTAGGATTCGCTATGTGCATAATCTGATAAGTGATCACATATTTTAATTCTGAGATATTGTTCATGGTTCTAAATGCAGGAAATAACATCTCATTCCCAGTATCATTATGATGTTACTTTTTAAAAAGGTTCAAATGTATCAGTCATTACTATTACTATGAAACAAGGACAGTAAGTACAGTAGTCCCCCCTTATCCACAGGAATATGTTCCAAGACCCCTCCATGGATGCCTGAAACTGTGGATAGTACCGAACCCTATAGATGCTATGTTTTGACCTATACATACATACCTATGGTAAAGTTTAATGTATAAATTAGGCACAGTAAGAGATAAACAACAATAACTAACAATAAAATAGAACAATTATAACAATATACTGGTAATAAAAATTATGTGAATGTGGTAGGTTGGAGTTGGAAGGTGAGAGATTTGATCAAGCTACTCATTTAACATTTTAGGACCAAAGTTGACCTTGGGTAACTGAAACCTCAGAAGTGAAATTGCAGATGGAGGGGGCGCTACTGTACGATAAAAGATATAAAAGGTCCCTGAGTGGTGCAAACATTATGTACTAGACTACTAACCTGAAGCTTGGCTGTTTGAACCCACCTAATAGTGCCATGAAAGAAAAGCCTGGTGATCTGCTTCCATAAAAAGTGTAGCCCAGGAAACCCCATGCAGCAGTTCTACCCTGCAACACATGGGGTCACCATGAGTTGGAACAGACTGGCCAGCAACGGGTTGTTTTTGTTTTGTTTTATAAATGATATAATTATTTAGTTACAGGGACATTCTTTTTTGCTGAATTTTTAATCTCTATCCAGATTAAAAAAAAAAAAAATTTTTTTTTATCCAGATAAATTTTTAAATGACACAGGCTATTAAACTGTGTTCTTTTCAGAATTTCTGTGATCAGAACTCTTTCAAAGCTATTGGCATTCTCTTTACTAAATCAGCACTACAACTGGTAGCACTACTTTTGAACCCTGCCTAGATGCCTCCTATATTCAAATTCTTCCCCTTAATCTCACATCCAAAACTAAATGAACAACCAAAATGTTCTTACATTTTTCCAATTCTATAAAAGCTTTCTTTTTTCTTTTTAGGATAATTTCTTCCCTCAATAAAAGTCCAGATGTAGTAGCTGATGGAAAGAAAAAGCGAAATATTTTAGTAAGATCCAGCTTGGTTTCAGGTACTGGAGGATGATGCAAAAGAAACAAAAATTCTTTATTAAACCCAAAAGCTAGGGAAGGAGAAAAAACCAACACCTGAAATAATTAGATAATAATTTTAAAATTATTGCAAAGTATCAAGAATAATTCACTTTAAACTCAGGTTATTTATTGCAGTATAGATTATAATTACCTACACATTTATAATCATTCCTACCCAGTTCTATACAAGGGTAAGAACTGTGGTCAAATTTACTATTTTTTCTACACCTAGCACAGCCTGCATGCAAAGAATATTTGATTATGCATCCGTTCAATCATATGAAGGCATACCTCATTTTAATATTTGTTACAAAGAAAAATGCAACAATAATTTTCTTGCTTTACACTTACAAAAAGAAATTAGTTCAAATTTTATAAAGTTAAAAAACACTCATATGCTTAATTAAGCTTTTAATTCTGTTATAAAAAATAGGAACCAATCACTATAGTCTCAGTCAGAGCATTAAGAAAACAAGGTACCCATTTCAGTTCCTTAAACGGGCAATTCCTAGTGATAGAAAACTTTTAAAAAATTCAGAGATTTGCCTCAACGTCCTTGAAAGCCAGATCTCATATAACCATCTAAAGCAGCACAAAAAAACAGCAGAAGAAAGTCTCTGGGTGATAGCTTGCAATATCTATAAAATTTTAGGCTAGTGTGGCTTTTTTCTGATGTCTGCATTTGAACTTATTGTCGTGGATAGCTCTCCTCAATATAGATCATCCATGGAAAATTGTCTCTGCTAGTGACTTTTCCTGACACTCATAATTCTGGGCCATTTTTTCATAACTCTAATTTTCAACTTCTGTCTACCCTGGTAGAGATGTTGCTTTGTTATTAGCTGTCATAGGTTCATGGTGACCCCATGCACAACAGGATTGGACCACTGTTATCCATAGGGTTTTCACTGTTGATTTTTCTAAAGTACATTGTCAGGCCTTTCCCCCTAGTCCATCTTAGTCTGGAAGGTCCAGTGAAACCTGTTCGGCATCCTAGCAACACATAAGCCTCTACTAACAGATAGGTGGTAGCTGTGCTTGAGATGCATTGCTAGGAATCAAACCCAGGTCTCCCCAATGGAAGGTGAGAATTCTACCACTGAACCACTACTGCCTCCTAAACAAGACCAGAATAAAAAAATCATAAAATGCTGTGTGTGATTAACAAAGTAACAACTTGAGCAATCAACTATATATTCAGCCAAATATACACTGATCCTCAATTACGTGCCTATCACCCTGCTGGTATTTTTAAAATCACTAATAATACTGAATAATTAATCATTTTTAAGTAAAACAAAAAGATATTTTGAACTCTGGCCACTATTTTACTCTAGTTTTTAACCATAAATCACTGCCTTACACATTCCTAGCAATTTGTTGTTTCATCTCCATGCAAAAGGTATCACAATGTTGATTATAAATATTATTATTGCTCATTTAGACAGAGATGGTCCATAGGAAAGGGGAACACCGAAGAAAAGGAAGTTCTCTGTCTAAGACTGAAGGCAAAGGGTCATTCATGTCTGAGTTTGAATCAAGCTAATTAAAACCTGCCAGAGGTCTTGCAAAGCCTAACGTAACTGGTAGTGCCCCTCATACAAATTACAAAATATTTTACTCTAGAGAATATCTTTGTGAACCAGAGAACAGTGACAGAAAAGCAGGAAAAATGAGAGGGTTCTAGAATTCAAGTCCATTAAATGTATCTAAAATGCTTCTGCATTTTTCATGTCAAGCTCTCTGTGACCAATTCAGTCCCTACAGAAAAATTAAAATCATGCTGCAAAAGTAATACATTAGTGTAAGTATTGCTTCTTTGTTATCCATGGTGGCTAATATATCGTATTACATATAGAAATAATTACTACTGTTATACTCATTAAAAGTCATTAAATCACAAGACCATTTTAAACTGCTGCAGTAAGAGAAAAATGTTCATATTTTTACAGTATTCTATTCTGGCACCACACCAAAAAAATGATGCACTACACTGCTTGGGGAAAAAATGTGAACATGAGTTCTTGTGGTTAAGTATATTTCTAATCTGTGTGACAAATAAAAGATATTTTATTCAGGCTTCACAATAAAAAGGCCTATTCTGTGCCTGTCATAATATAAAGGCAAGCCACCGGCCTAAGCTCTAGCCCATATGGTTGTTGTACACATATTCGTGAGTTTGGTACAACCTGCTTTGTGTTGGTGATTTTAATTTCAATAGCCCATTAATCTTTTAAATACATTAAGCATGTCCACCCCTGCTGGCAGACTCTCCTGCCCTTTGATTCTCCTTCTCTCTAACCCAATGTTTTCTCCCTAGAGTTTGAGGATTCAACATACAGAGATGACTCCTGCCAACAGGAAGATAAAGAAATTCAATTAAAATTACAGAGTTGTTAATCTGTAATTGCCTAACAAAAACACAATTTTCTATTTCTAAGCTTTCTAAAATCAAGTATAAATGCTTTTAAAATAGATAATTCTCAATTTTGAATACATTACTTGAAGGATTTAACTCAGGAACCTAGTCTTAATTTCAAGCAGTTGTTTTGGAGATGGTCTCTTCCACACTAAAACCTACTGCCGTAGATTCTGACTCAGCAACCCTAAAGGACGGAGTAGATGGTCTCTTCCACACTAAAACCTACTGCCGTAGATTCTGACGCAGCAACCCTAAAGGACGGAGTAGGCTGTGCTAGGGTTTCCAAGGCTGTAATCTTTATAGAAGCAGACTGCCATGTCTTTCTCCCGCGGAGCACCTGGTGGGTTCAAACCATTGACCTTTTGGTTACCAGCCAAGCACTTAACCACTGCACCACTGGGGCTCCTTTCTTCCACACTAATTGATGAGTGTGAAGCTTCCTGAACCTTCTGCCACATTTTTTTCTACACAGAATTGCACACTGACAGTGAAGATGAGAAAGCAAATACACAGAGGTTTTGCCCAATTAGAAGTCCACTTAGTAGGTTAAGCAATGTGTCCGATATGCAAGTCTCTCTTTTAGGAATATATTCCACAGTTTATTTATATAATACTAGTTAATCTAACCTTAGAATAATCTTATTCCCCCAAATTCCCATTACGATTTAGCTTCCACAATTAAATAATACTAGTTAATCTAACCTTAGAATAATCTTATTTCCCCAAATTCCCATTATGATTTAGCTTCTACATTTTCATGCCAGCCATCATAAATTTACAAAATTTCCTGTAAGAAATGCACTGATAACCAACATATGGCTAAGGTATTAGTTCACACTTACTGAGGATTTAATCTATGCCAGGGAACATTCTAAGTGTCCTACATGTATTAACTCAAACCGTTTCATGACCTGTGGGACATACAGCATCCACCTACATTTTCTGCCTTTCAGGTTTATTGGGAAGCTGCTTTCCCACTGACAGTACATACTGACATCAGGCAGGGACCTGTATAGCTGTTTGAAATGGAAAAAAATGGGTGTGTGAAGCAAATTATTGTTTTTACAGTGTATTGCATGAGGTGGTGCATCCTAGAGGTATAACTCTGCAAAACTTTTGTCTGTGTGTGGCTTTTGTACAAGGAGATAAGCCTTGTAAGTATATTTCCAGGTTCCCGTGTGTTACTTGTAGGTTGCATTTCTCACTATGATTCCACATTTGCATGAATACCTCATCTTCAGGTGCCATACATTGTAAGCACCTATCAAGGGATCTAGAAAGCTGTTCAGAGTCCCAAGGGACGTATATGTCCCACATAATCCCACCCCCATAGTCAGAGGGACAAATGTGTCCCACATAACATGTATCAAAGTCCATGTCACCTACCAAAAATTCAGACACACTCATTGATTCAGTACACATTCCATTAACGAAAAAATATTGTATCAGCAAAAAAAGTAAAAGAGAAAAATAATTCGGTCATGGTTAAGTCCTCACAATAATGAAGCAGATCCTTTATATGACATAAAACAAAGACTAAGAACCAGCTCAAGAAGACAAAGTAAAGTATTACAGTGCAATGTGCAAAGACTTGGAGTTAGAAAATCAAAAGGGAAGAACACACTCAGCATTTCTCAAAATGAAAAAATTCAAGCCTCAAGTTGCAATATCAAAGGATTCTATGGCAAAATATTGACAATGCAGAAAACAACAAAAGAAGATGGAAGGAATAACCAGAGTCACTGTACTGAAAAGAACTGGTCAAAGTTCAACCAGTTCAGGAGGCAGCATAAGAACAAGAACCAATGGTATTGAAGGAAGAAGTCCAAGCTCTACTGAAGGCATTGGCAAAAACAAGCCTCCAGGAACCGACGGAATACAAATTGAGATGTTTCAACAAACAGATTCAACTATGGAAGCACTCTCTCATCTATGCCAAGAAATTTGGAAGACAGCTACCTGGCCAACCAACTGTAAGAGATCCACGTCTGTGCCCATTCCAAAGAAAGGTGATCCAACAGAATGTAGGAATTGTTGAACAATATCATTTACATCACATGCAAATAAAATTTTGCTGAAGAAAATTTAAAAACTGCCAGAAATTCAAACTGGATTTGGAAGAGAATATGGAAGGAGGGATATCATTGATGATGTCAGACTGATCTTGGATGAAAGCAGAGAATACCAAAAAGACATTTACTATGCAAAGGTATTCAACTGCGTGGATCATAACAAATTATGGATAACATTGCAAACAATGGGATTTCCAAAACAATAGTGCTCATGAGGGACATGTACATAGACCAAGAGGCAGTTTTTTTAATAGAACAAGGGATTGGTCATGGTTGTAGCCTTTCATCAAATTTATTCAACCTGTATGCTGAGCAAATCATCTGAGAAGTTGGACTATATATGAAGAAGAACATGGCATCAGGATTAGAGAAAGACTCATTAACAACCTGTGATATGCAGATTATACAACCTTGCTTGCTGGAAGTGAAGAGGATTTGAAGCACTTACTGATGAAGATAAAAGACTCTAGTCTTCAATATGGATTACAACTCAACACAAAGAAAAGAAAAATCCTCAAAACTGGACCAATAAGCAACATCATGATAATGAAGAAATGTTGAATTTATCAAGGACTTCATTTTACTTGGATCCACAATCAACACCCATAGAAGCAGCAGTGAAAAAATCAAATGACATATTGTATTTGGCAAACCTGCTGCAAAAGACCTCTTTAAAGTGTTAAAATGCAAAGATATCACTTTGAGGACTAAGGTGTGCCTGACCCAAGTCATGGTATTTTCAATTGCCTCATACGCATGCGAAAGCTGGACAATGAATAAAGAAGACCAAAGAAGAATTTATGCCTTTGGATTACGGTACTGGCAAAGAATGTTGAATATATCATGGACTGCCAGAAGAAGAAATAAATCTGTCTTGGAAGAAGTACAGCCAGAATTCTCTTTAGAGGTGAGGATGGTGAGATTTCATCTCACGTACTTTGGACATGTTATCAGGAGGCACAAGTTCCTGGAGAATGGCATCATACTTGGTAAAGCAGAGGGTCACTGAAAAAGAGGAAGACCTTCAACGAGATAGACTAACACAGTAGCTGCAACAACGAGCTCAAACACAGTATCCGTTGTGTGGATGGCACCGGACCAGGCAGTGTTTTGTTCTTTTGGGCATAGGATCACTATGAGAAGAAACCAATTCAATGGCACCTAACAACAACAAGAAATTTTCTGTTTTCTGCCTTACTAAACCTACTATCTACTAATTTGTACTGTGATACAATTGCAACAGAGGCCTCTGCCATTCCTACAGAGAGCTCTGAAGCTAGGATAGCCCTTCAGTTTGCTCTGAATTGTGGTAGGGAGCCAAGCCTTTGCACTGCCACATCAATCAGATATTGAATGCGGGCTGCCCCAGGAGAGGGGCAAGGAGGCTGCCTTTGGCTAAGGGGAACTCCTACAGAGAGACTCAGTTGTAAGCTGTCAACGGCCAACACTCCCGGCAGCTGAAGAACTGAGTGTCTCCATTCTGAAGGGGGTGCTGGAATGTACACCACAGTATCTACTACAGTTGTCTCAACTTGGCAAAATTAAAACTTGGATCGTTTATATTTCAGTAGAATATCAAAGCATTATGGAAAAGCATTACAGATAAATCAACCTACTCAGCTCCTGTTGAACTATCAGAGGAAATGCAGCTTTTCTATATTTCTCAGAACTGCCCAACAACGATTTAAAAGAGTAATTTCACAGGGACTGAATTCAAGTCAGAAAAAAAAAAAAGAAAGAATGTGAACAGACGGTGAATCACAGAATGCTCCTTGTTTTTGTTTTTTATTTGAGGCATTTATCTGTTTAGAATGGTTACTGCAGCATGAATATAGAGAAGGAAATAAACCAGAGAGTTTAGATCCTATAAACTAAGGGTCCTAATCCTAAAACCCTAGGATCTAAATACTATGCAAAATAAAATGGGCACAATGTCCCTTATCTCTCTTCTTGAAAAGCAAAGGTGTCTATATCCATATACACAACATTCTAAATTGTTACGAATCTTTTCTGTGTGTACCTTATCTGGTTTTCTGGCCAGAAGCAAACAGGAACCCAACTACAATAACTCAAGCATAACCCTCACTTCTCAGACAGATGGGGCTGTTGTAAGACCATCGAGAACAGATACTGCAAGGTCTGCAGTTCTTTCCATTAGGATTGTCCTTGTTCTTTCAATCTTCTGGCCAAACGTATCACTCACATTTGTTCTATTTTAAACCAGCTCATGTAAACAAAAAAGAAAGTTCTCAGTAAGCAAAATATGAAATTGAAAGGAAAAAAGAAAAGCTACGCTGGTTCATAGAGCTACCTCCTCTCACAACAGAATCTGGTCGTGCATAGTAATTAAAGTAGGTAAATCTGATTATTTGGGTAGCAAGGTCCTATTTACAACAAGGATTGGTTTGGCATGACTACCCTTCAAGTCTTAAGTGCCACAAAGACTAAGCAGCAAGACAAGCCCATAATACGAACAACATAAAAATGCTCATTATTATCCTTCAGCGGAACATTTTCTAACCTACAGCTTCCAATCACCCTTTACTGTGGGTGATGTCAAAAACACTTACTGCACAAGCAGAGATCTGTGTTTCCTTTGCCACAGACAATAAATCTTTAGTGTCTTCTCCTGCTACGCATCACTCCACCTGCTCTCCAGAGGCACAGTATGTCTCTCTTGCCTTCTCCCTCACCTAACAAGGTCATTTTTGAGTGACGATACAATTTATCGCAAAAATGTATAGTCATGCACGATAATTATTATCTACTGTTATGAACCTTGTCAGCAAACATTACAGAACTCTAAGAAATGTTTCTTCCCAAAAGCAACGTAATGTGCCCATAAACTCAATTTCACAAATATAGATTTGAACAATACATCTAAAAACATACTTCTGTTCTCTCTAGTCATTATTGTTGTAAAATTATACAGTAATTAAAAGGTACAGATTTGAGAAATTAATTTTAGCTTCAAAGAAATCTCTTTGTGTTGAGCAGTAATCTGGGAACTCAAAGTATTAAATTGCTAGTTGACTATACTCATCTCTGGTTTGTAAAGACAAAATTTTTTCTCAATTATTAACAAAAAAAAAAGCAGCAAAAATTGTAAGGTGGAAAAAACCGTAGCCCCAGTTAGGCTATTCTCAACCAGGGTTCCATGAGTACATTAAGACCTAATGCTTTAAGGCATCTGTTGTACACGATAAACTCACTTCTCTCCCAAGACTTACACTATTCTGTAGGGTCCTGAAGAGAATTGAGAAAACTGTGCCTCACATCTGTGGTTCAGATGAGGAACCACTGTTAAAAACAGCTGTTTGGGGGGAAAAAGAAAGCTCAGGGAGGTTATATAACTTGCTCAAGACCAATCAGTTTGTTAAAATTAAAGACGTTAAAACTTGAACCTGGACTTCTAACAATAAAGCTGGAATAAGGACAGGGTGAATGCAAGTCACATAATGAATATAAAGCATGTGTGATTCCAAATTGCAGGCATCACTTATTTTGTTTTCTTAAAATGTCAAATTAAGATACACAGAAATTCCGAAGAGCATTTTAGATTAACTAAACCATAACAGATGCTTGTGAATAGGGTCTTACCAAAACAAAGATGATACAACTCTTTAAAAAAATCTCCATCTTCAATCTCTGGAACAAAGGAATTTCTAAACCCGTTCCATAAATATGCAACAACACTTATGATGACTTCAATTCATAATTAAAATCACGGTGGAGGTTGCTTCCATTTCAGTAATTTAGTGATTTTTCCTGTCTGTCTCTCCCTAAAACTAAATGAAAGAAACCCAGGTCTTTGAATTAAATCAAAGTTTTTAATATAGGCATTATAATAACCCTCTATATATGATGTATACCCTTCGGATTTGGTTATCACCCTTTCCTTGAGTCAGCACTCCTTTCTCTAATTCCTACTTTAAATCTTCTGTATTTTTAACAGAATGAACAGGCTCTAAAACCACTGATCATGTTTTCTGTTCAGAAAATATTACTCCTTAATAAGTGTTTGTCTCTTATTTAAAAAGTAGGAAGAGTCCTTTCAATATAAAGTTACAGAATGACAACCTTAAGTTTAGGTATGAAATGTCTTTGAACGTTGTGAGAAAAAAAGAAAGAAGACACAGGTAACTACAAATGGGATGAGAACACAACCCTGCTTTGGTGCATTATCACATGATGCTTACACGTCTGGGATGACTAAGAGGAGCTGTCTTTTAAATAAAGGATGACAGGTGATAATTATTCTAATGCAATACATTGTACACTAAACAAGGATGGCTGGGATAAAGTATCAAATGCAGGTCATTATTGATGACAAGGGCTGGATTCAGCTGCAGCAGCTGTCACCTTCCCAGCTGGATGACCATAGTGCCATAATCCTTATCTACGGCGGTCTTCCTGGGAAAGTTTAGGCCAATAAAGCAGATATAAAGAAAAAAAAAGTATAAATAATGATAACTATTGTATACAAAAAGAGACACATCAAATCTCAGTGCCCTCAATGGCCCAAGAATTTACTTTTTGGTAGGTTACATCTTTACAAATCACTAACTCCAGCATAACTTAAGTAGTGTGGACTTTGGTGTCAAGAAACTCTGAGTTTAAACTCCACCACTCACCAGCTGTTTGACCTTTGTTAACCTCCCAAATGAATAATGGAAAACCTACTTTTTTATGAGGTTAAAATAAGAAAATGAACATAACATAGCCAGTACATGGAAGTTATGGAATAAATTTTAGTCCTCTCCTGGTGGCGAGGTCGTTAACAGCTTGGCTGCTAACCAAAAGGTCAGCAGTTCGAATCCACCAGGCCAGGCACTCCATGGAAACCCTATGGGGCAGTTCTACTCTGTCCTACAGGGTCACTACTAGTCGGAATCGACTCAATGACAATTTTTTTTTTCACTCCTAAAACACTGAAAAAAAAATAATAAAAACCCGCTGCCATCGAGTCGATTCCGACTCATAGCGACCCTACAGGGCAGAGTAGAACTGCCCCATAGAGTTTCCAGGGAGTGCCTGTTGGATTCAAGCTGCTGACCTTTTGGTTAGCAGCCACAGCACTTAACCACTACCCCACCAGGGTTTCCCCGAACAAGTTGGATAAAACTATACTAAAATTGCATTCTGTTAGTGGACATGTATTCTCACAAAATTTTGCTTAAAATATATCAATTTGTAAATAATAAAATTGATGAATTACAGTCCAATATTTATTTTTTTATTTGAAAACAATGCACACAACTGATAGCTCTATTTAATTTTTTATGATTAAGAAGACACTAGAACAGATATCATATTAGTGCTATCCTCTGAATATATAGTTCTAAATAAAGTTTTTAAAAACTACTAAAAAACTTCCATCCTTAAAATAAATTGTGATATAAAATTCCCATTCAATATTCAGTGTTTTGTTCAACATCTGCTCATTCGTTCTTAACAAAAGAGTCATCATAAGACTCTTTGCTGAGTCTTCAATCCTAGAAACAGTCGTAAAAATGCAGTAAGATTCCTTTCTCTCTCCTCATTCACACTCTTCCCCTTAGGCTTCAATTGTTACTATTGCCCATCCCTCTACAAGCATCAAATATTATCATTCACATCATTCTCTAACATGTCCTTTATTTCAGATACGATGACTCACAAAGACCTGAAGAACCTGATCCCTCAGTTCTTACCGTTATCATAGTATGAAATTGCACTGTTTTAGAAGAAAAAAGGCTACATCTCCAGTAGCTACAAATACGTATCTATTGAAAAAGTGAAACTGCTGAAAACAGCTCAAGCAAATTAATACCTACAGAATTTTGCAAACCAAAGCTATTATTTCTTCTTTCCTCCCCTCCTGCCTCCTCCTCCCATTGCTCCCTCTCTCTATTATGGATTATTCAAATACTCCAGTCTTTGTAAGTTCCATGCTATCAAAAATGACAAAGAATTAGAAAATAAGAACACTGTGTCAAGGAAAGGCCGGGCCGTTACTTTTAATTAAAAACAAAAAACAGATGCTGTTTTCAACCAACGAGAGAGAAAATATCTGATATTAAACTAGGACAAAACTGATCCTCATCCCTTAAACGCTCCTACAATTTCATTTAACAAGTAACCTCTCCAGTCTGCATGTCCAGGCTTGACTTTTCTGCCAGTCCAATATTCGTAACTCCCTAGTGAGCATTCCCAATCTTTTTTTGTCAAGCTCAATTCCACAGCACCATCAAGTCCTCCCTCTCCTTTCTGTCTAGCTGGTCCCACACTTTGATCCACTTAGTAACCAAGTCCTGTTAAAGTCCCCTTTTCAACTCATATTTTTCCATATGCCCTGGCTGAGGCCCTAATTGTGTGGTTCCTGCATCGGCCACCTCCCTCTGCTCTTTCTTTCAGTCTATCCAAGGGCATACCAACTGTCATCAGACATTAAAGAAAAACAAAACAACTGTTTTCACAAGGTCCTAATACAAAATTAGAAAACGAAATTGAACAAAATGTTTTTGTCTGGTGGGATACAAGCTTAAAAAGCTTCAGAAACACTATAATTGGCATTTGTTGAATATTCATTACTACAAGTTAATATAATATTTAAGATCCTCCAGAACTGGATGACCTAGATTTATTCCCTCTCATACAGTATAGAAGTCTCTGAAGTCAAATCCTTGAACCACCTCCTGGAATGCAATGTTTTTCCTTCTTTCTCTACCTGGACAAATCCTTCAAGGTTTACTCAAATCTCTCTTCCACTGTAAACTCTCACCTTATCTCCTAGTATGAAATATTCTTTCTTGATAACTCCAGTAGCAATTAATGTCTAGACCACTCATATGGAAATTAATTAGGCAACACTTTCATGAAATCTCTTCTGTTACTGTTTTGAATTGATATGTAAATATTTTATTATTTTACTTTTTATGTTTATCTTCAGTCTTTTGAGTAATTACAAATCTGATGAACCAATCCACACCAAAACCATTGCTTTAAGTGAGTTCCGACTCATGGTTACCCCTTGTGTTACAGATTAGAACTGCTCCATAGATTTTTTCTTGGCTATAATCTTCACATGATTATGCATTGATGTTTTGAGTCTCAAAGACTGTCTGAAAATAATGGGTGCTCAAGAAGAAATGGTTAATTTTATTTTTATGCCTCACACTTCCTAATTCTAACTCATTTTTTTTTTAACCAGCAATTGGTGAGTAATTACAATTGCGGTGTTTTCAAATATATATATACAATTCTTTGTTATATAAGACATATTACAGGTTGTCTATAATAATTCATGCATACCGTATTTTTACGCAAGTAGCACATGCCTTGTATTTTTGTTTGCCAGCTGCTCCCTTCCCCCACTCTCAGGGAGTGGGAGTGTTTGGCAAACAAATGCAAAAGGTGTGCATTATTTGCATAACAATACAGTGTACTATTAATTAACATAAAGCAAAAATATTTTAGTTCTTCAAAACACAATATTTATCATAAGTAGCAATATCATGGATTTCCAGGCCACACAATTGTAGAAATTGGATTAGGAATTAGTATCTAACTAGACTGTGCCATTTTTATTTTTTGCTTTTGTTTGTTAGTTGAACTTATACGGTCACTATGAATTGGGAACTACTCAACAGCAGTGGCCTTTTTTGGTTACTCTGTTTTGCATTATAATTTTTGAGGCTTTGCTTTATTCCTGACTCCCAACTAAACTGTAATTTCCTAGCAAGTAAGACTATGATCCAGTGGTTAAGCATTTGGCTACCGTTCCTTGGGGCAGTTCTACACTGTCTTCTAGGGTCTCTATGAGTGGTAATCAACTCAACAGTAACAGGTTTGGTTTTGGTTTAGCAAATGGGACTACATCTAGTCATCAATGAATTAAAACAAACAAAAAAAAAACTTCTCTTAAGATAAGAGTCTATTGACAAGATCATAGTTCATTTTCCTTTCAGTTTAATTTTACTAAAAAATGTTTAAACAAAAAATTAGGTAAAGCATAAGTCAGAAATGTGTTGAAATGTCCGTATTTTCCAAAACACAAAAAAGAAAAATTCTAGTATTAATAACTTTAAATTACTAATGTTGTAGCTGTGTGCCATTGAGTCAATTCCAATTCATAATTACTTCATATGGCCCTTCTACCCCTAGTCTTTGTGACTCCCACACAATAATTAGGTGGCACTATGCAAGTAAGGTGCTTGTGGCCCACCAAGGGATTGGATAGCTTGCTGCTAATGCAAATAAGTGGCACAGAACGTTTGTGGGGGTGCAGCCATGCAAATAAGATGTGCGGAACCCTAACAAGGAGATTGGTCCATTTTGCCATCCCACCAGGCTTAGAGGGAGACATAGAGAAAGAGGAGCTGTAACGTGGTAGATAGCAACGCAATAGAAGCAAGACCAATAGTGGCTCGAGACAACAGGGACCAGGAGACCAGTGTGAAATTGCCATGGTGCGGCTTTCTGACCATGGAGCTAAAAGCTTTGTAACACTTGCCCAAACAGGGCAGAGGCGAGGCATAGAGGCTGAGAGGCCTTCCTGTGGGCATGGCTGAGAAGCTGTCCTGATTGAAAAACTGTTATCTTGAATCATTTGTGAGACCCTAGTTGTACCCTGTTACTTCCCTCACAAACCACTTAACTGTAACTGTGGTTCACGAGTTCTCAGAGACTTAGCTGCGAATCATGAAACCCAAAGACCGGAGGAAGAGTAGTGAGCGGTAAAGCTGTTTGAAAAAGTTAGATCTTTGCAATATGTTTAACCTCTGCTTCACAGGAACCAGCTTTGTGCTGATCCTTATAAAAGAAATATTCATTTACCAAGTTTTTTTATAGGACAGAGTAGAACTTCCCCACAGGGTTTCCTAGGCCGTAACCTTTTGGAATAGACCACCAGGTCTTTTTTCCTTTGGAACAGCTAGTGGGTTCAAACTTGGGACCTTATGGTTAGCAGCAGAGTGCTTAACTATTGCACCACGAGGGCTCCTTAAATTACTAATATCCATTGCCGTCGAGTTAATTATGACTCATAGAGACCCTATAGGAGAGAGTAGAACTGCCTCATAGGGTTTCCAAGGAGCAGTTTATGGATTTGAACTGCCAACCTTTTGGTTAGCAGCAAGCTCCTAATCACTGTGCCACCAGGGCTCCTAAATTACTAATAAAACCAAAAAAAAAAAAAAAACCAAACCTGTTCCCGTCGAGTTGATTCCAACTCATAATGAACCTATGGACAAAGTAGAACTCCCCCATAGGGTTTTCAAGGAAGGCTAGTGGATTCAAACTGATTAGCAGCTGAGCTCTTAACCACTGCACCACCAGGACTCCAAATTACTAAAAGTCATCTGTAATCTGAAGATTTCATTAACACCATTTCATAATTCCATTATCTTGTTTCTTATTCCTAAAAAGATTTCAGAAAAAAAGTAAATGTTTATCAATGATTGGAAATACTTTTCAATATAAATATCACAGTTTAAGATTTAAAGTATAGTGTAAATGGACATTATTCTTATGCCTTCAGTCATGTACATTGTCTCATCACTGCTAGTAGTATTTTTATATTAGAGGGAGTACAAAAAATGACACCCTGGGGATATGGTTGACCTACTATTTCTTAAATTTTGTTTAACCAGTAATTTCTTAGCAAAATATTAATAATAACAAGAAGAAGTTGTTGTTAGCATGCCATGACATAAAAGGCTTCTAAGGTAACTCATCAAAATAACAGCTTCCAAGGCAGCTTTCTAGAGGGGAAACCCTGGCCTCCCTGTGTGAAGTGTGAGGACCACGTGCATCTCATGACTCAGTGCTGACAACTGCCTGACTGAAGTGGAAGTGGACCTTTAGATGCCTAAAATCCACCTGTTCTCCACTGCTCACCCGCTAGGGATTTGTATTCAGAGGAATGGCTGGCAGCCTGCTCACCTCAATTTTCACTAATGTAGCTGAAGTGATACTTTAAGATGCATATCAGGATTGTATTTTTGTAGGACGGTTTTAGGTACACTCTTTTCACCTAGATCAACGAATAAATTTGACAAGTGGAATCAGTTGCGCCATAGATCAAAATGAGAGCTCAAGCAAGCAAGAAAGATCTGGGAAATAAACAGTAAATTCAATATAAATTTAACTGAAGCCTAAAATGATGATGTAATATTTTGAAAACTAGATTTTAAGGGAGATTATAGACAATAAATTACATGGGTGTGCCAACAGTTTCTTGAACTAAAAACTACGGCTTTTCTATAGTGAATATAAGAGCTTTGAAATGATCGTGTCATAACCTGAGCCTGCAGGAGGAACTATTCCTTTTAGTTTGATTTCATAAATTAGGAAAATCAATCGCTTTCAAAAGTCTAACATTAAGAGTAACCCATCGATTTATTTCCCATCGCTAATTGTTTTTCATTCCTTTTTAGAAGGAAAATACATATGTTTTATAAATGTTTCTAAAGTCTTGGCGTTTCCATAATATCTGTAGGTACTCAAAAATCAATACAGAAATGATCTTCTGACTCCAGTGTTAACAACATGACTGATCAAAATACTTTAATATTTACATTTAGGATATTTTATATTTAGATAGATCACTAGTGATTCCTATGTTGTATAAATAGCTTACTAATACTTCTTAGTTCTGTGTTGCCTTGTCCATTTAATTTTACTTTTAAAATTTTCTCAATTCAAGGCATGGGCTATAAATTACAAATAAAACAATTAACACTAAACTGCTGTGCATTTTTTTTTTTTATAATAACCCAGTTGCCTTTGGAACATAAATTACCCAAACCCAGTGCCATCGAGTCGATTGCAACTCATAGCTACCCTATAGGACAGAGTAGAACTGCCCCATAGAGCTTCCAAGGAGCACCTGGTGGATTCGAACTGCCAATCCTTTGTTTAGCAGCCATAGCACTTAACCACTACACCACCAGGGTTTCCACATAAATTACAACAGAATTCAAATGGCAAACTAAATTTTTCAATAACCTATTTAAAGTTCAAACAGAGTTAATACCACTTACTCATTACATATCTGTGGGACCCTGACAACTTACTTGACTTTTCTGAGCCTCAGTCTCCTTATCTATAAAATGGGGATAAAAGCACTTTTCGGTGAGTTGTTTTGAGAATTAGAGTAACATATGTAAGGTCACTGATACCGCATCTGACACACTGCTAATGCTGTATAGATTATGCTGTTGTTTTTGTTGTAGATGATGATATTAATAACGATGGCGATGTATGCTGACTTTCTTAGAACTATATTCTTAAACAACTTTTTAGTTTAAGTGTATTCCTTCAGGTTTTGACTCCCTATACCAGAAGAACACACACATCTGTATTGGAAGAAGCACAGCTAGAATGCTCCCTAGAAGTAAGGGTGGCAAGACTTCAACTCATGTACTTTGGACATGTTATCAGGAGGGATCAGTCCTTGGGGAAGGACGTCATGCTTGGTAAAGTACAGGGTCAGAGAAAAAGAGGAAGATTTTCAACGAGATGGAATGACACAGTGGCTGGAGCGATGAGTTCAAACATAGCAGTGATCGTGAGGATGGTGCAGGGCCGGGCAGTGTTTCGGTCTGTTGTACACGGGGTCGCTGTGAGTCAGAACCAACTAGATAGTACCTAACAATAACAAGGCTGGCCTTCATATTTTTACATACTGACACTGTCCCAACATCAGCTGGGACAATTTTCTAAGGTATATGTTACATCAGGGTATTTCTTGATTTTTGACCTTTTATTTTCTTGTCTTAAAAATGAAGCTAAAGGTTGTTGTGTTTCCGTGTCTTGTTAGATCCTTGTGTTTCCCAATAACACCTTGATTATTCTATCCACATTTTATTCTTAACTTCATGAAATATTTATGATATGCATTTAAAATATTAAGGGTTAAGGATGTGTGATTGAAAAAATTAATTCAGGATTTTGTCTATTTATAAATCATAGCTAAAATATACTTTTATTTAATTGCTCAATGGTAATTCTATGACAATCCTAAAATAAGAATAAACTTATGATCAAACCATTGTCTTTAGAAGGTATGTTTAAAAGCATTCAGAGCATAGAGGTCAACCTAAATGGTATTTTTCATCTGTAGGGAAAAAGTCCACTTAATAAAAAGGAGTGTAGTTAGCTGGGTTCAATCAGTGTGACTGATTTTCATTTAACATTTGACCACTTTAGTTAGCCCAAGTTAGAGAATCAATTTTAGAGTGACCCAATGGGAGGGCAGTTTCATGTATCTATATATATTTAATGACAGAAACACATTAGTACTCCATTGCTTATAGCAGAATTAAATAAAAGAAAGCTTATATTAGTTATACTGCAGTTGTGACACAACACAGCAAAATGCAGCATACCAAAATGGCAGTGGGGATACTCCAATATCACATCTTTTTTTGAAAGAAGAAAAGCAACAAGAAATAGATAAGCCTTATAAAGACAAAAAACCTGGTATGAAATTTAAATCTACTGCTCTCAAATCCATGTTCTCTTTACTTTCTTCTATATGCTGCTATTTCCATCTATTTTAAAGCATACCAGTAGCAAAATGGAAACCCTGGTGGCGTAATGGTTAAGTGCTACAACTGCTAACCAAATGGTCAGCAGTTTGAATCCACCAGCTGTTCCCTGGAAACCCTATGAGGCAGTTCTACTCTATCCCACAGGGTTGCTATGAGTCAGAATCGACTCAATGGCAATGGGTAGTAGCAAAATATCCATTACTAATTTATAACCCTGATATTGTTATAGTCAATCAAAACATGTCTCAAAACATCCTGAGGAATATATGACATTTTTTTGTTCTCATTAGCAACTTGTACAATGTTTAAGCATATTTTTATCAATGGCCACACAAAATGTTTAACTACTAAAAAATACATATAAATATAAACAGATGTGTCAGCAATAAACCAGACTTTCTATCTACATGCATTCTTTCATTCTTCAATGATAGGCACTATATAAGAATTGGTCTCAAAACTGAAATTTTAGTACTTCTTAATGTGTATAATAACCCTAATGTTATTGACAGGGAGAAGAATAAAATACATTACTGCAAAATGTTAGCATAGTATCATAGAGTACTCAGTGAACTATAAATAAATAAATAAAAGCTTGAGTTTGAATCTGTCAGAAAGGTAACCCCAGGAAATCTCTTGACATCTCTGGGTTTCATTCCTTATCTTTAAAATGGGATCAATATGACGCCTAACTCCCAACATTAAGACAAAAATAAGATGATAACATTGCTGAAAGTGCCTAACGGAGCCCTAATGGAGCAATGGTTAAGCACTCAGCTGCTAACCAAAAGGCTCGCAGCTCGAACCCACCCAGCAGTGCTGCAAGAGAAAGACCTGGCAATCTGCTTCCATAAGGACTACAGACAAGAAAACCCTGCGGGGCAGTTCTACTGTCACAGGGTGTCACTAGGAGTCAGAATTGACTGGACAGCATCCAACAACAACACGACAAGTTGGTGCTCAATAATTATGGGCTGAATGTGAGTTCTAAATTTTTTCTTATGAGAAGAAAAGTGTCCCTTCTTTCCTGAAATTATGAGTGTCCTCAAAAACTAACATGTACTGCTGCCTTCATTAGACACACAGATACACACAGGAACATACATGAATGCATACATGCATGGATGCACATAAACAGATCCATACTGAAAGATCTGAGCTTCAGTATTCTATCTGAATACTCATAAGAAGGAAGAAGACTGGTCAAAAAAAAAATAATTATATATATATATATACATATATATACAGAGAGAGAGTCATGAATCACTAACTCCTTTTTAGCTAATGTTGGTATTTTTTTTTAAAAAGGGATTTCTATTGGGAAAAAAATTGTTATTTTATTCAATAAATGACCTGAGCATTTGAAAATCCACCAGATCTGCTATGTCATAATTTTTATATGATTCCTTTTTTGATCCAAAACGAAAGACTACACACAAAGATTGAAAGAAACAGCGATACAGGGCTAAGCTATACAGAACACATACTATCCGAACTCTTGTCTCAAATTTATTTGTGAATCTTCCAAGAACCTAATTGTAATTTCCTTTGGAGCTTCTTATTCCCCAGCTCAAAACCTTTAATGGCTCTCCGCTGCATAGAAATTAAAATCTAAACATTTGACAATTGCAGATTTTTACACTGCCTCTTCAATAAGTTACTATGTATAAAAGTACATAAATACAAATAGACAAAATTTTATTTTTATGTTTTTCCTATTTATGTTTAAGTGAATCATAAAAGGAAGAAAATACCGCGGCAAAGACAAAATATAAAAATATAACATATCTCAAACCAAACTTGTGATTTAAAATTTGCAAACCATTTAATAAAATCCAGGCTACTCACTGTATCTTGCTACTGAAATTCGATTCACAGTCATCAAAAGATACACATGTAAAAACTAAATTTAGTGTGCTGTGCGTTTTAATAGGAGAACTTTTCTTTTGATTTTGTCCAAATATGTGGCAAGTATGAGATATAATCCCAAAATTATGTTTCTGAAGTTCTGAGCCTTACCTATTTCTTCAAGATTTTTCCTTGAAGAATTACAAGCCTTTCTTCAATAGACAAAATATTCATAATACATAGTTGCTCTTTCGCATTAAAAAGTATTACAAAATAGTAAGATAGATTTAATGATGAAGGGGCCTGACAAATGAGTGAAACAGCCGTAGGAGAAAAAAAAAAAAAGAGGTCTTAAGAAAAGGCTTCTTAGTCATTTCATGGTTCAATCTGTTTAACTCCAAGTGATTGGGGCTGCAATGGTGGAATACCCTTAAACACACATAATTTTTAATTTATTATTTAAATAAAAACTTCATTTTCCTATTGCCTGCAAGTTTCTATGAAAAAATAATATCTCTTCCCCATCCTTTATGTCTTTTTCCCGTTTCTACCCTTCTTTTGCTCTTTCTAACTCCGAAACTCCGCTGCTTCGACTTCACCTCATAATCGGCCATTTCCCCTTCAGTGAAGTATTTTGTATGCAGGTAAACATGAGAGTACCATTATTCAGATTTACCGCTGTAGCTATACCTAGGGATTTTATTTGGATTTATTGTTACTTGTCTATGATTCCTAACTGCCCTACAGTAACTGTCAAAAGGTGAAGGACTGAATATTAACCCAAAGAAATGTTTGAAAGATGTAAATGAAAATATTTATGTAAGATAAACACATACACACACGCTTTCTCTCTTCTCTCCCTCCTAAGCATCTTATCTCATAAAAGAGCATCTGATGTCAAAGCATGAACAGTGTATTAAGGACTTAACTTCATTATTAATAATTCAGATATAAAACTCTTGGCAATTAATTAAGATTAATGACAGAAGTCATCCCTCTTCCCCAGCGTAACACCTTCTCACATCTCTTCAATTTTCATTTCATCAACCCTTCCTTGCTCATTTCAGGCTGTTAAAACTCGAAGTCCTGAAACTTTGATCCTGTTATCTTTGGCATTTCGTATCTGAGATTAACAAAGTAGACATTAGCAAATTTACAACCAACCTCTCAGACAGCTGCCCTGCTTTAAGCAGTTAATGGAAAAGGAACTAATCTAGTTAAGAGCATAGGACTAGTTCATAAATCTGCACTTGGAGAACTGTTAAAGCTATCACACCTCTTTTGGAGAGTAGAAACTGAATTAAATTGTCAGCTCTCTTCTCACTGTTTGTTGGGAAGAGCCAGCGTGAGCCACACATAGGCCTGCACAGCAGATAACTACTTGAGTGTTCGACATTATAATGTATGATTTGGTTGGGACGAATACAGACGACAAGAATTTCAACCACTAAAAACTTATCTTGGATCAAATACATAACAAAGATCAAATCTGTTTCAGAAAAAAATGCAAGTGCCAGCAAGGGGATAATAACCACGTCCTGATAAAAAAGTGGATTAATAAAAATTACAAACCTTCTTCTATTACGAATTCGACCTAAAGGGAAATAATTGTGTCATGCTTATATAACTTAGAAAATATCCAATAGATTTAATTATAATGAAAAATTAATTACCACACAAAAATGACAAATGTTAGCTCCATATAAATAACACTTTTCTATATCAGCATCCCTAACCATAACTTTATAAATAATAATTCACATTTGCCACATTTCAGAATTGCTCTAATGCCTTAATTATCTTGGGTTGAAGGGAAAAGTCAAGAAGGTAAAAGCGTAAGTCATGAAACAGAAACTTCTAAACTCTAGAAAGTCAAAACGATGTATCTCTTAAGAATCACTATGGTCTGATGCATGTATTCAACCATAACCAAAACCATAGGGTGGATTCAAACCGCTGACCTTTTGGTTAGCAGCCCAGCTCTTAACCAGGGCTCTCTCTCTCTCTTTCTTGCTACATATATATATACACACACACACATAAAAACAAACAAAAAAAGCAAACTCTTTGCCATCAAGTCAATTCCTAATCACGGTGACCCTATAGGACACAGTAGAACTGCCCCATAGGGTTTCCCAGGATCAGCTGGTGGATTTGAACTGCCGACCTTTTAGTTGGCAGCCACAGCTCTCAACCACTGTGCCACCAGGGCTCCGTTGAGTCAATTCTGACTCATAGCAACCCTACAGGACATAGTAGAACTGCTCTACAGGGTTTCCAAGGAGCAGTTGGTGGATTCAAACTGCTGACCTCTTTTGGTTAACAGCACGATGTAGCTCTGAACTACTGCACCACCAAGGCTCCATATATATATATACACACACATATATACATATATACATGCATATATATGCACACACATACTCATAAATCAGTCAGTGAGACTAGTAATAACGATACATTCATATGCAGGTTGTTCTAGAAAAATTTGTATCTTTCAAGTATGCATTTAAAAAAAAGTAAATACTTCTACTAATTTAAACACATTACCATGGTGTATTTTAACAATGCCCTAAAATATAAAGACAAGGGATAATAAGAAAGCTACTAATAGTGACATAAAGGCTAATAGAGTCTAATGGTATATTTTCCCAGTGTTGCCGCATTATAATTGGCCTAAAGGATAATATCAAATTTTGGATCTTACAGAAATAGAACTTAAACAATCAATTTACCATTTTAAAACACTTTGGTATTTTTCTCTACTCTCATTTTAGTATAAAAAAAGGAAAAGTCTGAAAGTATCAGGGGCAAATTGGGTACAATAGGCCTTACTCAATTAGGCTAGAAAAGGGGGTTTTATCACAATCCCTAAAATCTAGTACAGGGTTCACGTACATAACACAAAATATTTAGATATTTAAAGACTACGACATCTAATTTAAATATACATATAACTAAAATATAAATATTTAAAATATATATGTATATAACTAAAAGATAAATATTTAGAACCTAAAAAATAAGTTTTAAGAATGCAGTCATGAACGGCATAATTCCAAGTACTGAAAATGAAAGAGTGGAAAAAAATACCAAAATGTTGGTATTTGAGTATGGTCAAGAATGGGCTTTTTTATTTTAAGCAGCTACCATTAATTGTGGAGCCCTAGTGGCACAGTGGTTAAGAGCTTGGCTGCTAACCATAGAGGTCAGCAGTTGGAATCTACCAGCTGCTCCTCAGAAGCCCTATGGGGCAATTCTACTCTGTCCTATAGGGTCGCTATGAGTTGAAATTGACTCAATGCCAAAGGGTTTTATTCTTTACCATCGATTGTTCAAAAAAATGAAAATTATATCTGCACAATTAACAAAAGTTCTTTGAACATAATAAATCTAGCATAATTAAAAACTCACTATGTATTTATATTATCACACCACTGACTGAGGAAAACTTTGCCACACTAGCGTCTCTCCCCAGGCCATTGCTCCCTTGCTACCACTGCTCCAAACCATACCTTTGAGTCAGCATCTTGCCATTATCTCAAAGTGCTCTCGTGTAGCTATTTCATTGGGTAAGGGAGTCTAAGTTTTATGAATGATAATAATTTCATTATCATCGTATCTTTATTATGTTACAATACCTTGGAGCTCTTACATATTAAGCTAATATTTAACCAATTCTGTTATGTCATATGGAAGCCCTGGTTGTACAGTGGTTAGAGCACAGATACTAACCCAAAGGTCGGCGGTTCAAAGGAACCAGCTGCTCCTTGGAAACCCTATATGGTCACTATGGGTCGAAATCTACTCAACGGCAGTGGGCTTGGTTTGGGGTTTTTTTTAATTATGTCATATACATGTGTGCACAATTATGAGTTTTCGCAATATTCCCAGTGAAAACTCGAACAGATTCTTGACTTTTTTTTTTTTTTTTTTGGTTGAGTCCAGGTGGTGGTGGGAGGAATCCCAACAAAAGAGAAATGCTTGCTTTAACATGAAATTTTTACTTTTTTGATTTATGTTTTTTTAAGTATCTAAATATTGGTCTGAAGCCTCTATAAACAGGAAGCAAATTAAAGTCAATGCCATTTTTAAAATTTTGCTTTCCTACAAAAATTGCATGCATCTGAAAAGATATAATTTCATGAACGTGTTATAAGAAACCCTATAAGTTTTTTAAAAACAAACAGTGATGCACTTTGCAGGTGTTACTAGGAATCGTCCCTTGCAGTATATAAATTTATGCCTGCTTACTGGTGAACGTAGAGCTGCAGTCTGAAGGTTAACATAACCTCAATTACAGCCAAGAAGCTCCTTGGAGATTTAATTGGTTTGTGGAACAACTCCAAAACTCGTGCCGTGCTTTCTTCTTCCTTTGCCTTTCTGTTTCTCTAACACTCTCTTTTCAAATAAAAAGGAGAACTTATGGTTATGCATCATTTATAAATTACCTTGTTACTGCAAAAACAAAACACTGCTTTGAAAACAAAACAAACTCCTGCAGTGAACTCCCGCTCATCTGATGGAAGCCCTTCAAAAGAGTCCATGGTTTTAGGGAGGTTGTTTATGTGGAGACTCCGATCTGTACCTGCTGTCCCCTGTCACTCCCCGGAAACTTGGCGGCAGATGTTGCAGCGTTAAGTTGTCTCTGAAGTGGCTTTCAGTCCTCGTCTCCCCACCGCAACGGAGTCAAACTACATTAGATCTCTTTATTTGTGCCTAAGGCAAGTTTGGGAGCGCAGCTGTGTCCACCCCCACTCCTACCTTTGGTGTTTCAGGCCTCCAGGCAGTGAGTGCGAGACCAAAACGGTTCTGCCGCTCTCAACTATCTCCGCGGACAATCCGGCCGCTCGCTGCGGGCTGGGGAGGCCGCTGTCGCTGCTGCAAACAGATGTGGGCTACAACCTGCTAGCTTACACCTGGACGCGCGGCCCTAACCTCGCGCCGTGCGCTGAAACATTCATGAGTCGGAGGAGTTCCAGCCTTAATCAAAGGCTGTACCTGGCCTGCGTGCCGCCCGCGGACCCGGCCTCTCGGCAGGAGCCGGCGGCGCGGTAAGGTAGACGGAGCGAGGGACAAACCAGAGAGTTCTGGGGCTGCTTTGATACTTTATGCCTGAACTTCAATTACTTGATCAAGGACTTCAATTCAGCAGTGAATTCTGCAAATGAGCACGGTGCGGCCTCTGAGCAATAAAAGGCGAGCGTCTGACTTGAAATTCAGCGTGACTAGATTTACAGAGCAATGTGTGTGACTTCGGATTTACGTATAAGTACGCTTATTTGTTTATTAAACTAAGCTCTCAAGAGGCTGAGCCTACAGTAGACGATTTATAAATATAATGACAAGAATGTTTTCTAAGGTAGAAAACACGAAGTTGGCTAAGCAGAAAAAAAAAAAAAAAAAAAAGCTATGGTATTTTGGAACCATCAGCCACAACCTGAGAGCCATTATGCTTTATTGTCTCTGAAGCAGCATAAAGTTTGCCCCACATTTTTTGTTTTTAAAGAAAGACGGCGCCTATTACGTCCTTCAAAATTCAGGTATGAAAAAGCATTTCCATTTATTTCATGACAATATAGAACAAACTTACATTCATTTTTAACAACTACAGAAATTTTCCAAAATTCTTAATTTCTTGTTACTGTTGTTAGGTGCCACGAAGACGTTTGGACTCATAGGGACGCTATGTACAACAGAAGGAAACACTGCCCCTTCCCGTGCCATCCTCACAACAGTTGCTATGCTTAAACACATGGTTACAGCCACTGTGTCAATCCATGTCACTGAGCGTCTTCCTCTTTTTCAAAGACCCTCTAGCAAGCCTGACATCCTTCTTTAGGAACAGATTCCTCCTGACAACATGTCCAAAGTATGTGAGATCAAGTCTCACCATCCTTGCTTCTAAGGAGCATTCTGGTTGTACTTCTTCCAAGACAGACTTGTTCATTCTTTTGGCAGTCCATGGTACATTCATTATTCTTCTCCAACACCACAATTCAAAGGCGTCAGTTCTTCTTCAGTCTTATTCATCGTCCAGCTTTCACATGCATGTGAGGCGATTGAAAACACCATGGCTTGGGTCAGGCGCACCTTAGTCTTCAAGGTGACATCTTTGCTTTTCAACACTTGAAAGAGGTCCTTTGCAGCAGAGTTGCCCAATGCAATGTGTCTTTTGATTTCTTGACCGCTACTTCCATGGGTGCTGATTGTGGATCCAAGTAAAATGAAATCCTTGACAACTTCTATCTGTTCTCCATTTACCATGATGTTGTTTATTGGTCCAGTTGTGAGGATTTTTGTTTTCCTTATATTGAGGTGTAATTCATACTGAAGGCTGTGGTCTTTGATCTTCACCAGTAAGTGCTTCAAGTCCTCTTCACTTTCAGCAAGCAAGGTTGTGTCATCTGCATAATGCAGGTTGTTAACAAGTTTTCCTCCAATCCTGATGACCTGTTCTTCATATAGTTCAGGTTCTCAGATTATTTGCTCAGCATACAGATTGAATAGGTATGGTGAAAGCGTACAACCCTGACACACACCTTTCCTGACTTTAAACCACACAGTATTCCCTTGCCTCTTGATCTATGTACAGGTTCCTCATGAGCACAATTAAGTGTTCTGGAATTCCCATTCTTCACAAAGTTATCCATAATTTGTTATGATCCACACAGTCGGATGCCTTTGCATAGTCAATAAAACACAGGTAAACATCCTTCTGGTATTCTCTGCTTTCAGCCAGGATCCATCTGACATCAGCAATGATATCCCTGGTTCCATGACCTCTTCTGAACCCAGCTTGAACTTCTGGGAGTTCCCTTCAGTATACTGCTGCCGCTGCTTTTGAATGATCTTCAGCAAAATTTTACTTGCGTGTGATAACTTTTCTTAGGAATAGGCATAAATATAGGTCTCTTCCAGTCAGTTGGTTGGGTAGTTGTCTTCTAAATTTCTTGGCATAGTAAGTACTTCCAGCATTGTATCTGTTTGTTGAAACATCTCAAATGGTATTCCATCAATTCCTGGAGCCTTGCTTTTCGCCAGTGCCTTCAGTACCATTGGTTCCTGCTCATATGGCACCTCCTAAAATGGCTGAACATCAACCAATTGTTTTTAGTACAGTGACTCTGTGTATTCCTTCCATTTTCTTTTGATGCTTCCTGAGGCATTTAATATTTTCCCCATAGAATCCTTCAATATTGCAACTCGAGGCTTGAATTTTTTATTCAGTTCTTTCAGCTTGAGAAATGCAGAGTGTGTTTTTCCCCTTTGGTTTCCCAAAAGCAATGTACAAATTGCTTTATAATCACATGTACCTATGCACACATACATACACACACACATCTTCTATACCATGATGCAAATACTTCATAAGAAGCATAATCATCAGTAAATATATACATGTATATATATACACGTACCTTTATGAGTACAGGAAAGTAGAAAAATATTTCCAAAACATATTTATCAATTTACATATCGACACAAAAATTTCTTTCAAAAGAAATGGCCTTGGAGAGCAAGTAACATTTGTTCTAATGAATTATTTGCTATGCACAGACACATCTTTTTAGAGGGAACCAATGTCTCTAATCTAAGCTAATAACACTATTAACAAATTTCCTAAAATGTAATGAAAAAATTTAATAGGGAAAATAGGTTTCTTGGGAGATATATTAAACTACCTCAAAGGACAATTAACATCTGTTACGGATTGAATTGTGTCCCCCAAAAGTATGTGCTATAAATCCTAACCCCTATACCTGTGGATAGGAAACCCTGGTGGCATAGTGGTTAAGTGCTACAGCTGTTAACCAAAAGGTCAGAAGTTCAAATTCACCAGGCCCTCCTTGGAAACTCTATGGGGCAGTTCTACTCTGTCCTACAGCATCAGTATGAGTTGGAATCAACTGGAGGGCAAGGGTATACCTGTGATTATACTGTAATCACATTTGGGAAAGGATTTCTTTGTTATGTTAATGAGACAGTATTAGTGTAGCGTATGTCTTAAGCCAATTTGTTCTGAAATATAAAAGAAATTAAACAAGCATGTGAGCAAGCAGAGATGGGGGAAGAGAGATGCCAAGCTACATGAAGTTCGCCCAGGAACAGAGCTCAAAAGAGACAAGGGCCTTCCTCCAGAACTGATAGAGACAGAATACCTTCCCCTAGAGCCAGCACCGTGAATTCAGACTTCTAGCCTCCTAAACTGTGAGAAAATAAATTTCTATTTATTAAAGCCACCCACTTGTAGTATTTCTGTTATAGCAGCATTAAGACAACAACTCTAATAGAAATATATGAAAATTTTTGTAAGTTAGCCTGAGTTCACTGTTTAACTTAATCAAGTATATGATTGGTTTCAGGGGAATAAGAGTGCAAAAGACCACATTTTACCCTCCTTTTAAGGGTAGCTGAGTCAGAATCTACTCAGCAGCAGTGGATTTGAGTTTTGTTCTGTAGTCATGAGTTGGAATCAACTCAACAGCAACCAACAACAAAGTTGTGGAGCCCAGCTGCAGGGGACTGTGGTGATCTAAAGCTACCAAGAGAACTTCAGGACTAGTTTCTCTCATCCAGTGACTATGCTCTGACATTCCTTGAAAGGAGCCTTGGTGGCACAGTGGTTAAATGTTCAGCTGCTAACCAAAAGGTAGACAGTTTGAATCCACCAGCTGCTCCTCAGAAGCCCTACGAGGCAGTTCTAGTCTGTCCTATAGTGTCGCTTTGAGCCAGAATTGACTCAACAGCAATGGGCTTGGTTTTTTCTTTTGTTTTTTGTTTCGTTTCTACCTTGAAAATTAAACACACGCACACACATATACAATCAATTTCAATTCATCTCCGCTTTCTTTAAGCAAGTATATATGATATATACATAGATATCATATATATATATACATATATACATATTTATATATGTATATATGAGGAATGAATGAAAAAGGGAGGAAGAGGAAGGAACAAAACATTCTAAAGGCAGTGCAACCAGAATAGTGTGATGATTTTCTAAAATACAGTGTAACCATATAGAAGTGTGGGAACCCTTCACTTGCCTTAATAACTATAGAAAGCTAATTCTGCTAACATATTGAAATAAATCTTGATGCATAATTCTATCTTTAATCTTTGGTAAACATGGGTTATAGTTATATACCTGTGGCAGATGAGAGTTTATACTGAAATCAGTTCCAACAAATAAGCAAGACCTGGTTGGTAACGTATGTTGACAGAAACCCAAATATTCATAATAATTTTTCTGGAAACATGGAAAATGCAAAGAAGGAAAATGAAAAAGTAGCAAAGATTTCTCAAGTTATCTAAAGGGAAGAGGTTATATACTGATAAGTATAGACTTGACATCAAACCCCGGTCTAAAAAATGTTAAATATTTTATAAAAGTGCAAGGACCATTAGGAAGAAACATAGGTGGAAAAGTGCAAATCATGTCATGTGTACCTTATTTTCCTGATCAAAAAATATTGCATGGTTGGTTTGATCAGATAGAAGAATACAAAATATATATATTATAGTTTAATTTTAGCAATGAATTTGGCAAAATTTATTAAATATTCTTGTGAGTAAGATGGTAAAGTGAGGTTGTGCTGTGGGCAGGTTCCTAACTTTACCACAGTAGTGTCACTTAACTGAGGTGTGTCAACCTGTGGGCAAAGCCTCTCATGCAGTGCCACACTGAGGTTTTAACAGTGGCTTGAGATAAGTGACAAAAATTTGCAGGTGAGAAAATGTTGAAAGCAATTCAGCTAAAAAGAATAGGTATTATAATAAAATATTAAGTCAGACTGCATCAGGCACACATAGAATCAGATACATATTTGATGGGAAAAAATCAATTAATTGATCCAATAGCTGACACATAATAAAGGTTTACTATCTTTTACCTATATCCCTGAAATCCAAAATCTTTGAAAACTGAATGTTATGTCCTAAGTTTGGGACAAGAATTCATTTGGAAGCAAAACCTAACCTGAATTAATTTGAGACTACTTATAGTCTCTATATATTCACTCGTAATAATTAATATTTCTGTAGCAAAATGTCTGAGTGATGTGACTATGAGATGCTGCTTTACATAATATATAACATATGGACTATATCACATTCCTACAATATGAAAAACTCTGAATTTGAAACAATTTGACCTTAAGAGTTAGAACAAAAGGCTTTGCAAATATATGAGTCAAAAGTATAACCAAGTTACTAAAAAGCAAAGCAAATTTTGGGCAAAATAGTAGAAGCCATTATTCTTGAATCATGGAAAAATAATAATTTAACTACTCAGAGAACATGTGGAATATTCTAGCACTATAAATGAATGTTAAATTTTCTTTCTAAAATATGTTAGGCATTAGATAAATATTTGTTGAATGAATGAATGAGTATAATGCATCATTAAAAGTAAACCAATAGATCAAATTATCCAAACACAAAGATATCCTCTATTCCTGATCTATCTTTCTGATTTTAAATCACCCTGCCCTCCCCTCTACCCCCAGACTATCTAGCAATCAGCTGCTTCTGTGACTGTGCTCATGATGCTTCATCTTCCGAAATGCTCATTCCACCTAACACCAGCTGTTGAAATCCTATCCATTTTGAAAGGTTCAGATAAAATGCGTGTATCTTGAATTAGGCTTTCACTAATTCCTCTTGAGAGAGTTAACCTCTCTTCCTCTATGCACTTAAGAGTACTTAGCTCTAATACAGCCCAGATCACATTACAGAATAATTTATGTATTTGTCTGGTTTCCCTTAAGAGCAAGGGCTACTGTTTGTATCCGCCGGTCAGTAGTACTTGATGACATTACTTGTGCACATTTGTAATAAAAAACTTATTGAATAGAATCAGAATTAATAGAAATGATGAAAAGCTAAACATTAACTTTGAATCATGATAGCTAAAAAATATATATGAAGTATTGGCATGAGAGCAGAAACCAATGTCTGCTTTTGCTGGCTAGTGCATCTTTAGTGCTAGTACCACCCAGTGCTTAATAAGGTGAAAATGATTGAACAAATGAACTAGTGTCTAACCTGAGGGAGAAAATAAACCTAAAACGATATGTGAAAACAATTTTAAAATACATGAAGTGAAGGTCTAGCACACTGAAGAGGAAGTAGACTGGTTACATTTTTTTCCAGAAACAGAACTCCAGATCCAGAAACAGAACTCCTGATCATTTTTAAATTTAAACTAAGGCACAAATTTAAACATGAGAACTTCCTGTTAACCAGAGTGGTCTGGTAATGAAAGAGGCTGCTTCATAAGCCAGTTAGTTGTCTCTACTTTTGGTCCTAAGAGGGTAAATGATGATCTATTAAGAATATTCCAGGAAGATGTTCTTATATTGGATTTCCTAAATAGTTGAACTCAGAAGTTATTAAAATTCCCTCCATCTCATAAAACTAAAATTTTAGGATATAGGCCCTTTGGTGTTTTAACCACTGAGCCAGAACTTTATAATACTAAATAACTTAGTTTGTTATGATAAGATAAATTTTAATTTCATCAATTATTTCATCCTTTAAAAAACAGCCTACCATACCTAAATAAACATAAAGGCCTCTTAAATTGAAAAATGACGTTTACTGTCTTGTTAATACAGAATGATGATCATGTTCACTCAAGGAAATAATCCTATATTACGAACCACATTGTGTCTCTCAACCAATACTACCCAATGATACATAAGAAAAGGTTTTAAACACTTTTTTTCTTAGATTGATACAATAGGAAATAGTGCTAATACATTATGGAAATTATAACATTTCTAAAAACAAACAAGCCTCAAATAGGTTTCCTTGGTGGGAAAAAAATACATATACATATCACCATCACAGACTTTTGTAATTCTTTGTAACTGTGAAAAAACTTTCATATATTCAGAAAATTACATTACAGCAATTGTTGGAGAAAGGGAAATAGATATTTATACCTAAAAAAACTGAGGTTCTGAGGCATTTTCCTTAGGCCTCATTGCTAGTATATGCTAGAGAAAGACTTCAACTATTAACTTCTAGACTGTCCTTCCCACTGGGTAAGACCTCAGAACGTAATGTCTTCTAAGTCAAAGGTCAAAGTAATGAGTGTGTTTATTAACGTATGAGTACAAATGACCATAATTGGTTTGTATTCCTTGAAAAAGGACTGGTGTTAAACCATAACTTGAGGATGCATTCCAACAAAAGATAATTTAATAAGCAGCCCATGTAATAGAAATTTGAGTAGAAAAAAGTAATTCCTTCCTCAAGTGTAGTAAGGGCTTTAAATTATTTTTTATTATTATTTCACTACTTCAGTATATTGACCAAGACTCAGTTTTTTTCCTAGCACATGCCCACATACAAACCTCATCTCCTTCCTGAGGTCGCATCAAGGAGACACGGTCATACTGCCGCCGCAACAAAGCCCAGAGTGCATCAAGACGCCCCTAAAGAGAAAGGTAACTTGTAAATTTCCAGGGAATGGACTCATCCTGAAGAAATGAAGAACTGAAATAAAGAAGGTAAAGCCTTATTCTCTATCTTTGTCGTTTTTTAAATTAAACTACAATCAACAGATAAATACCTGGATGTTCTTATTGTCAGGAAAGTATTCTGTTGTTTGAATATAAAATGAATGTCTGCTATTTGATCAAACCTTACTTTTATTGAATCTTATTTTTCCACCTTTTTTAATTTTGAATTTATTTGTGTCTGTGAATCTTTTTTTTCCCTTTGCTGGTAATTTTTTTCTATTTGAAAAATTTTCCCAAAGTTGAGTTGATAAGGGGTGACATGAAACAGGAACTCTCAAACACCTCCAGTGAGAATTGAAATTGATTCAACATTTTTGGGAAACAGTTTGGTGATATTTATCAAGAGCTTTAAAAATGTCCATGCCTCTTGGGCTCTATAATTCCATTTCTTGGAATACAGACCAGAAAAAAAAAAAAATCCAATATGCAACTACTAGTACAATCTTGACTTCCTGGTATCCAAACCTTACTCAAAGTCTTCTTTCAAAAAATTATAGTTATGGATGTTTACTTAGTTCATCCATTTCTTTATATTCTAAGTATTATCCTTGGATCAGGTAAATAAGAGACTTATACTACACTTATTTTGGCTCCCTGTAAAACTGTTTTGTTCTGTTTTTGTTTTTTTAAATTGTGCTCTGGCATGTTGCCAGTGGTCTACATTGAGGTATAAAATTTGCTATTACATGTAATGTGAGAAGATTGATAGAGAAGAGCTTTGCTTTCCTAGATCTCCAGATCCAGGTCTTCTCTGATCTCCGTTCCAGGAAAATTTGTGCCTCGGAGAAACAGCTTTGAAGTATGTTTTTATCTCCTATAGCTATGAATCTTATAACAGATCATGTTTTCCACTTTGCTGTGGTGATACTTTTACATGCACTCCTCACTTACTGACACATCAGGTTCCAAAACTAGGGCATCATATGAAAATCAGCATTATGTGGAGGATGACCATATCACACCACATCACAAAATAGAGGATGGCTACGTCATTATATAATTGCCTAATTACATCATTACATAACTGCCAAACCAAAGAAAATCATGGCCCAACCAAGTTGACACATAACTTTAACCATTACAGCCAGCATTATTCTCACCTCATACCTCAGCATGCATTATATCATTAATGCACAAAATGATCTGATAGTATATTTTTTTACTATTGTCATAAATTGGAAATGTCAGATAACACAATAGTCAATAAGTGAAGAGTAGGTGTATATTTTTGTATTTATGTAATACATTTTATTTATAGTTAAGATGCCTCAAACACTTTATGAAATGAGAGTTAGAATGTCGTTTTTTAATAAAAAGATAAAATACGTACAAAAAGATATTTGTTGCAGTGTTATTTATAACAGGTTTCATATTGGAAATTGTATGTCCAAAAATAAGTGAATTATGTATGGCCACACAATTTATATCATGCATCCATTAACAGGATAACTAAGAGTTTATAATAACATGAGTAAATGTTTATTTATAGATTCAATATGTGAAAAAGTAGAATAAAGGAGTTGTGTATACAGTATGATCTCTACCATATAGAATATTCTTTTGAAAACTGGGAGAATATATTCATCACATTGTGAAATGATGGATAAGTATTTTTTCTTCCTTCCTGAATAAAAATAAATATTTTAACTATTACATTAAATGTTTTAATGTAATAAATTATTTTTCATATTGCCTTATTCAAGTAATAATCACATTGTTATATAATTATTAGGTGATAAAGACCATGGGGAACTCACTAATCCATGAATAACAAATATCAATTAAGATAATTCCTCATCTAAAATGACTCATTGATTTAAGTATGATCCTAAACTTCTAACTACATTCTTTAATTATCTACCCATCTCTCAATTATTTGGTCCTCCTTCAGATAGTTGGGGGAGGGGATCTAAAAAAGCTACTGTTTCTCCAGAAGTTTTATGCTCAATTGCATTAAGTTTAGACAGTTACCTTAATTGGGGTGTACCACTTTGTCTGAGGAGGCTGGTATGTGGGTTTGGACTTCGGTGGTCTATGCCTGATGGGTTCCTCTGCTTCGTCAGGAATGGTCACCACAGCATTTTTGGCTTTTTCTAGCCTTGCACCTTCCTCAGTAGATCCTTTATCACCCCAACGAACCTTTAAAAGGGACATACTGGTGTCAGACATACAGTGTCCTAGAGGAACAAACTCTTACTTAGCCTTTGGTCCTTTGGTCCACTAACCCAGAATGAAAGAAAATTGACGAAGTATAAAAAAATAGAAAACAAAAACAAGCTGCCATGGAGTGGATTCCTACTCATGACAAGCCCATGTGTTTCAGAGTAGAACTGTGCTCCATAGAGTTTTCAATGGCTAATTTTTTTGGAAGTAGATCATTAGGGCTTTTTTCTGAGGTGCCTCTGGGTGGCCTCGAAAAACCAAGTATCTTAAACGTTTGCACCACCTAAGGACTCCTGACTAGCTATATTGATTCCAAATTCCTTTTCTTCTGAATTTAATGTTTCTCACTCCTCATCTATTTAATATTGAGATCCTAGAAAAAGAGTTCCTTCATAAATATCTGGAATCAATTAAATTTGAAGCAACTATTTCTCCATAGTTTCAAATGAATTTGTGGTTTACATAGGAAATGCATGACAGTTTGTAATTCTGTTTTCTAATTGGGTATGCTCCCTCACTAGGTAAGCAAATATCCATATATACTGATGATATTGGGAGAAATTGATGGTGATAATTAAAATTTTTTAGCAATACAATGGAAATCCTATGGATCACAACAGAACATTGTCCAACTCTGCTTGCTTTGGACACATCATCAGAAGGGATCAATTGCTAGAGAAAGACATCATATTCCTTGAAGTAGAGTGCCAACTAGGGTGAGGAAGACCCTCGGTGAGATGGGTCAGCACAACAGCATCAATAATGGATTTGAGCATGCTTGCAATTATGAATATAATGCAGGACCAAGCAATGTTACCTTCTTGGTGCCATGAGTCAAGTCAAAGTTGACTCGATGGCAGCTATCTATCTATCTACCTATGTACCAGTTTCTCATTTAATCCACACAAAAACACAATGAGACAGATACTATATCTATTTCCAGATGAGGAAACTGAGGCACAGGGAACTTAAATGATGTGCCCAAAGCCACACAGCTATTAAGTAGCAGGGCAGCGATTTGAACTTAAGCAGTCTGAAAGGGATTCATAAGTTTCAAATAGGTTTGATTTGCACAAATGTATTTCACACAAAGGAGTCAATTGTTCCTTCTAAACTTTTCATCAAGTTTGATTAAGGCAGAAATTATGACTTAATGATTTAGTCTTTGGAAATAAGATAATTACATATGATTTTTCTTTACTTTTTATATAAAGTAGCTTTCAATATTTAGCTCTTGTGTTCATCTGCATATGACTAACTGGCATATGAATTTTTCATTGAGGAAGGCAAATTTGAAAAGAAGAACTCAGGAAGACCACCAGTGTTAGAGAATCTCCTTCTCTGAAAACCCCTGACTTGGAAAACCACAGGGTCAAATGATTATTTTCTCTGTTTTGCAAGTAACAGGAATTAGGGCCAACTCTGATCCAAACTCACGTGTTGGCATGTGAATAAGATGTAATCCCTAGAAGAGGGTTTTGCCCAATCAGGTGCTGGAAGGGAAGTCCTATGAAAACCAAGGACATTTCCAAAGACCACAAAGATAAGGCAAGTGGAATTCTAAAAAGAAATAAGAAGGCCTATCCAGGGCACACAATGACTCACCATACATTCCACAAGGGAAAAAAAAAAAACTTTAAATATTTTTTAAAGCATCTTAATGACTGAATTTGTGGGCAGGGATACAGATGATCATCGTTCATAGAAAGAACTATTCACAGCTTTTTGATAAGGCTTACTTAGATGTTTTTACCTTTTTTTACTACAATTTTAAAATGGGCTTTCAACTTCAAGTGGACTCTGTTGAGTCATTAAAATGTATCTGTATCTTTCAGTCTGATCAATGGTACTAGAATGTTCTTTATGAGGTTGTTAAAATTGTTTTAAACACCATTAAACTTTTAGAGCTATGTAGTTGGCTTTCTTTCCAGAGAAATGACCTTCTCTTTCAAATCACAGTGCCTTCAATTAGATAGGAAGCCCTGGTGGAGTAGTGGTTAAGAGCTACGACTGCTAACCAAAAGGTCAGTAGTTCAAATCCACCAGGCACTCCTTGGAAACCCTATGTGGCAGTTCTACTCTGTCCTATAGGGTTGCTATGAGTCGAAATCGACTCAACAGCAATGGGTTTGGGTTTTTTTGACTCACTTAGATAAACTAAAACATACACAATTTTTAGATATACCAAAATTGATTTAAAAACTCTAAAACCAAGATACATATCCTGGAACTTGCAAAGTCTCAACTTCAAGGGAAAAATAAAGGAGATGCATAATTAGGGAAACATGCATTTCATAACTCAGAGAAGTAAATCAAAGTAGAAATAAAAGAAAATAAAATTTATGTCTATTTGGAAACAATAGATTTTAAAAAATACATATCCCAACTTAGCCTTCACAGCTGAGACAGCAGAGATAATGGTAATCATATTCTTTTTTCAACTATTACTGACACTATTGTCAGATAAAGAGTACTAAGCTAGATGAACTAGGGTTACCCTCTGAGACATTTCTAAGGAATCAACTATCAATAGACCATACTTATAGAACTATATTTGCTAAGGACCTAGAGGAAGATGATTAAATGAAGTCATTAGTGTGAGCTAATTTTTTCATTACCATCACCATGACCACCACAAACAACACAACAAACAAGTTTCACTTATTAAATCTCCAAGTTTAAACTTAGAATGATTTTAAGAGACTATGGTGTGCTTTAGATTTTCATAAAACTCTTAAATGAGATTAAATACATGTATAAATTTGAAAATGTTTTTAATTTGACCACATGGAGACAGTAAAAAGGGTGAAAGAGTAACAAGAATAGCTTGCTAAAGGGAGGCTTATCTGAATTAATATATCTGGCTTTTTATGTAAAAAAAAAAAAAAGTGCAAACTTAATAGCTAAATTAAGCTTGATAGCTAAATTCTTCCAACTCTACTTGGCTTTCATTATTAAACAATGAAATCTCATCATTTCCAGAGTGTATTTGGATGGCTATGAGGTTGTATCATAGAGGAACAATCTCAGAATCAAGAAAAGATACAAGAACTGTTTCATGCTGAATTGGCAGAAACACACATTTGAAGTCATTAGGTATTGTGGATGAGTTGAACTAACAGCTATTCTTAACATCCACTCAGTTCCAGATTTCTGCAAATTGCTATTACCGTAGTGTTTAAATATTTAATTTAAAGGAGTAAGAAAAATTTTAGGTAAAAGTCCTATAAAACCTAAAAACTCAAACCCACTGCTGTCGAGTTGATTCCAACTCATAACTACCCTCTAGAACATAGAAGACCCGGCAACGGTGTACATCTTTACGGAAGCAGACGGCCAAATCTTTCTCCCTTGGAGCAGCTGGTGGTTAGCAGCCAAGAACTTCAAGCTTTAACCACTGCACCACCAGGGCTCCTAAAATTCCTATACTAGCTTAAAATAACCATAGTTACGAAGATTTGTTCTTTAATTCAGATTTTTTCATAATTTCTATAATTCCTTTTACTTTTCCTTCAGTTCAAGATTTTTTTTTTTTTCCAAGTAACTACTTCCTAGGTGTGAACAATCATGCTTTTATTTTGTTTTTGATTATTTGAAAGTCAGGAATCTCCCTGACTGTTTTTTCCCCTCCCCATTTCTTCCTCCCTAAGCCAGTGGAAACAACTAATCTACTTTTGTCTCTATGCATTTGTGCACAGGCATGCTTTTAACAGCCCTGTTTTTCCATTTCCCCACTCAAAGTTTAAAGAAGTTTGCGTTTGCAAAATTTTCATAACACTTAATTCTCAATTTCAGAGGACATATTCAAAACTAATGGGTCTTTCTCAGCTATATTTAGTAAAATAATAATAATAGATTAGTAGGTATTGTGTTTGTATATTGTCCTTACAATATCCACATTTGCTTTTCTATTTTTTTCTCATTCATATAAACTGATGGAATAATCCATACCAAGGCTAAAATGGGCTCAGAGCTGGCTGAGTCCTTTTCACAAATTTTCTTCAATGGATAAGATGAGCAGATACTATTTCACATATTAATAGTCAATAACTCTTGAAACTTGAAACAGGCTGTGCAGGAGCCCTTGGCTCTATTGATTGTAAACCAATAACATTCCTTTTAATCAGGCCCATTTAGTGGCTAATGCCTATGACTTCCCTTTTATTTAGAGAGAGATTGCAATCTTTCTAACACTGGCAGACTGAACAACCAAAAAGCTGACAATTTCTTTTAATGGTTTCAGCAGGAACATTATTCATGCATTTAAGACTAAGAGCTCAGCTACTAACCAAAAGGTTGGCAGTTTGAATCCACCAGCTACTCCTTGGAAACCTTATGGACCAGTTCTACTCTGTCCTCTAAGGTCGCTATGAGTCAGAATCAACTCAATGGCAATGACATAGGGAACGTATCCTTACCTTATTCTCATGTTGTATTTTACATGCGCAGATTTCAAAAGGAAACCCTGGTGGCATAGTGGTTAAGTGCTACGGCTGCTAACCAAGAGGTTGGCAGTTCAAATCCGCCAGGCGCTCCTTGGAAACTCTATGGGGCAGTTCTACTCTGTCCTATAGGGTCACTATGAGTCAGAATCAACTCGACGGCACTGGGTTTGGTTTTTTTGTTTTAGATTTCAAAAGGGAATTAAATTTATTTTTCTGAGTTTAAAAGTAGTACATATTCATTTTCAAATAAACATCAAAAAAAAAAAAAAAAAAAAAACAGGGAAATAAATACCACAAAGTAAGAATCTCTCCATTCAGACAAAGGTAGCTAACACTTTGTGTTTAAACCATCAGACTCCCCCATCCGTTACATAAATCTTTTTACACACACATTTTGGAATGAGACTAAGTAAAGTCAAAATAAATTACGATGGATCATATTAGGATATCTGTATCTAACAATATTATTTATAAGTGTATTTTTTTTTCCATATAGGAACATCTAATCCATTCTTTCCCTATGCCTCCAAACCTAGAGTTACACAACAAAGGCAAGTGGAAAGAAAATGGTCTTCCTTCTGTGTCAAACAGCAGGAGCTAGGCTAACAAGAGAATCATATTCTCTTGTACTGTTTGGTAACCCAATTACTCACATGCAAACACATAAGCAATTTCTTCTCCAAAAGACAAATTTTATTAATAGCTTCTAGCACCTGCCTTTTGCCATGGTTTGTTGGTAAAGGGGTACCTGCTTCAGAGGCTATTTCAGTAATTAAGTGGCACACTCTTAGGGAAAATGTGCATTATCTTATGATCTAACATGGTCAGGAAAGTGAGACTCAAGATCATATGACTTAAATAAACACTTTGGTAATGACGACCGTGTTAAATACATCTGGGCCTCTTTTGAAGACTGCAAAAATTTATTCTGAAAAGAGGAAGCTCTCCATGGGACACTGAATTGTATTGAAAAGAGAAAATTACAATAGTTGGGGGTTGTTACTTATGGATTTTTGCTGGCAGCAATGGGAGAAAGCAGATATAACAGTGGGAGACATGTAAAATGATTGCAAAATACATTAAAACTCTTCTTATCAAGAAAAGTTAAAATTGAGGAAATATTTAGTTATAAACATTATCAAGAAAAGAGCCAGTATTAAGTAAAAAAGATGATATTAGGATATTGAATTGTGAAAAGTAGAGTTTTCATGGCTTAAAAGTCCCAGAAATACATAACCAGGCAATATTTACTTCTATTGTACATAAGATTGCCATTACTCAGAGTCGACTTGATGGCAACTATCTAATGAGGAAAAAATGCCAGAAACTGTGTTTAATAACAAAGTCAATTGCCAATGAAAAAATTTCTAAAATTGCTCCTTGGGATGGGATGCTAGGCTGTCTATGCCGTTGTTAAGGGCTCAGAAATGGCAATGAATTCATCACTTTTAAAAATATTTCTGTGGTGTTTAGAAAAATTTCATTTGATTTTTAAGATATAATATTAAAGTTCAATTTGAATCAAAAAAATTTTATAAATGACATTTAATATTAATTATGGTAGTTCTTAAGTGGTAACAAAAAGCTGTTAGAAAGCCTTAGATGTGTTTCCTGTATGTTTGTGATAAGGTCATAACCATACTATTGAATATTTTAACATTTTGTCCTCAAATAGTACAGGGCCACTGGATCTTTTCAAAGACAAGCATTGTTGCAACTTAAAGTGGTTGGCTTCCTCAAAGTTGATGTTCTATGTGGTAATTTTTTCCAAAATACTAGGAAAAGCCCCTGCTTTGTTTTGCCCTTTGGAATTCAGAGGCCTTATCAATGCAATTCTTTGACTAATAAAGACAGTTATTCTTGAACAGTTTCAAAATGGCAAAGATGATTCCATAGGAAAAAAATTATTCAGAAAAGAGCCAGAGTTAAGTAAAAAAGATGATAGTAGGATATTGAATCAGAAAAAGTATGGTTTTTGTGGCTTAATAGTCTCAGAAATACATATTCCAGATTAGCAGCTTCTATTTTTTGAATGATACCAACCTCCATTCTTTTGATTCCTCCAACTCCTCGCCCACCATAATAGGAAGCATCAACAGTTGGCCATTTCTTGGATGGCCGTGGTTCTTCTTCCTCCTTTGTTGGTACAATTTTTTAAAATAGATTAATTTCTTAAAATATTGTTTAACCATAACTGACTCACATTTAAACATTTTTTCTAAATAATGCTATTGACATGGGAAAAAATGTAGCAAAATTTATATATAGGGCATGTGAAATACATTTATTTATGTTTACATGCATAAACTTCAGGTGGAGTTCTTCAGACTATGAGGACTTTTTCCCTTCCTCAAATTTTGGATTCTCCTTTATATACCACTCCTAGGTGGCAAGGAGTTGCTCCTTAACTGAGTATAATTACGTATTAATCACTTCATGTTTAAAGATAT
This sequence comes from Loxodonta africana, assembly GCF_030014295.1. Classification (NCBI taxonomy): domain Eukaryota; kingdom Metazoa; phylum Chordata; class Mammalia; order Proboscidea; family Elephantidae; genus Loxodonta; species Loxodonta africana. Next base: position 74,230,116 of record NC_087346.1, on the reverse strand, counting down.
CAAACATAAAAATTAGGACAGCATTTCAAGAACCATTGAAATTATCAATGTATGTGTAACTTTGATCTCTGTGAAATTTGAACTAAAAAGATCAACTGTTAAGAAACTGAAAATACACAATATTACATCTCATATTTCATGTTGCTAAAAATATTTTGACAGAGTAATAGAAGTGCAATAATCATCTTAAAGAAAGTATTAACATTTTAAATCATCAGCTATATCTTCCAACCTTTTTAAAACAAAATAAGTGACAACAGAGCTATTGATATATTTCTATAAAAAGTATAGTAAACCATTGATCCTTATGGCCAGTCTACTTTTTACCAATGTATGAAAGACCCATCCCTCTAGCACATGAAAAAAATCATAAGAATAACAACTGAATTTCATAAATTTAAAAGTTAATACATAGATATCATAGTCTTCTAGCAACAAATCTCACTGGTCAAATTTGGGAATAATATCTAAATACAGGAAAAGAAAGAAAAAAACACCCAAACCACTTTACTTGACACTCATTTACCTCTTTTGGTGCAGAGGGTGGTGGAGGAGGAGGATCCTTGATAACCTATCCAAAAAAATAAATAAATAAAATGTAAAAACTTTATTGACATAGAAGGAAATAGTAAGAATGTTTAAAAATAATTAGATTAGTAAGCACTGTTGTAGCTCCAAAGATGTCCTCCAATGAGTATTTTCTCCTAATATTTATGTCCGTCTCTGTGGATCTGGGCTGGCCTGTGGTTAACTTTTGACCAATAGAATGAGGCAGAAATGGCAGGAAAGGATTTTTGAAGTTAGGTGAAAAGAAGCTTTTTAGCTTTTTCTAAGTCACAATGAGTCAGAATCAACTCAATGGCTCACAACAACAACAATACATTTGGAACATTCACTCTGGGGAAAGCCAGCTATTGTGTAAGGAGTCTACCTGAGACTGCCTGGAAGCCTAGAATTACACAACAAAAAATCATCAAAATTCTTCATCTCAGTGAATATCATACATAGAGACTAGATGATGTGAGAGAGAAACTTGGCCAGTCCCAGGCTGCTTTAGCCTTCCCAACTGAAGTGCCAGATACGTAAATGAAGAAGCCATCTTGGACAGCCAGCCCAGTCCTTCTTTCAGATGACTCCAGCCCAGCTGATGCCTGACAATTGCATGAGAGGCCATTAAGTAAGAATCTCCTAGCTGAGTCAGTATACCCACAGAACTTCGAGTACGCTAAATTGCTGTTTGAAGCCATTTGTGTTAGGTAGCACTAGATACAACTTCTACCAGGTTCCATGGAGTCTATTCAGACTCAAGATGACCCCATGTGTGTCAGAACGGAACTGTGCTCCACAGATAAGAAGCACCTAACTAGTTACAAAACTCTTTCACACACATGAGTTCATTTTATCCATATTCTTTGATACAGATGGTGACAGTGGTGGTTTAGTGGTAGAATTTTTGTCTTCCATGTGAGAGGCGTGGTTTGATTCCTGGCTTGTCTGTCAGCGGAAGCTTGGATGTTGCTATGATGCTAAACAGTTTTCAGGGGAGGTTACAGATTAAGACAGACTATGAAAATCCTGTAGATCACAACAGTCCAGTCCCATTGTGCACAGCTCACCATAAGTGGAGAGACGACTCAACAGCAGCTAACAACAACAACATGATATAAACATTATTAGCTTCATTTTACAGATGGACAATAAGACCAAAAAATGTTTAATGACTTCCATAAAGTTTCACTAAGTAAGTGGCTCTTCTGATGTCAAAACCCAAACATTTTTCACTAAACTACAATATGTTTCCCTCAAATATAGCAGGGATTTACTATCAAAATCTTCCTGCTATGACTCATTGACACTTTTTCATAAGTTGATAGCAAAAATGTGAGCTTATTTGGTTGAGATGATATGAAAATTAATATACTCTCTTTCTTCACCTTTTAACCTAGACATAAATAGACTTTTAGCCAAGATTCCTCTCCTGTGAATTATTACTCAGTATCCCTTCTTATGAAATCTTATATGATTAATTCTTTGAGAGGAAACGGGGCCTAAAGCTTAATTTGAAATGTTCTTTATTGATTTGGACTTTTACACCATGATGACAGAAAACCTCTGACCAAGTGCCAGCGGTTTCTGGCAATTCAGGTACACTTCCACGTCTCTCTACTAAGGGCAATCGCTGTTTAAAAATATAATTGCTTCCCTTCAACTAATGTCAAATGTTTCAATTATGTTATTAAATTCTCTAAAGCTTAAAATAATAGCAACTTTGAAAATGAGTATCATGAAGGAAATATTATTACTATTTGTTGTAGTTGTTAGGTGCTGTCAAGTCAGTTCCAACTCATAGCAACCCTATGTACAACAGAATGAAACACTGTCAGGTCCTGCACCATACTCACAATCATTGTTATTATTATTTAGGTTTATTAATATTACCATAGATTTTTTTTTTTTTAATATTGCTTACCTTTTAAAGGTATATACTGAAATATTTTCAGGAAAAATTATATGATTCTGAAAAGTTAGTCAAAATAATTTGGAGTGGGAAAGTGGGTGGAGATATAGATGAAATAAGACTGGCCATAGGCTGAAGCTGAATGATGGGGGATATGAGGGATTCATTATATTTGTATCTCTGTACATATTTGAAATTTCTCATAATGAAAGGATTTTTTAAAATGTATATTTTAAATATTTTTAAATATTGATAGCATTTAAAGAACTGGCTCATAATTTTTTTATTTCTAATATTTCCATCTCAAATTTTACTTTAGATCTAACCCTCACAAAAAATACAAAGTATGACAGTAGCTACGACGACATAAATATAACTGGACAGTAATTTAGTTTGACTGAATTCCTTTTCAAATGCTATAAGAAGTGTATTCATTTCTATTTAACCATTTTAATTAATTCAGTTTGATTAATAAACAAAGAACTCCAATTATTTTAGTAATCTTAAAGAGTAAAAATCTATGGCTTTTTACAGTTAGCCCAGAGATAAATGCCAGTGGAAGATTAAGATGAAAAAGAATGGTACAGTATGGCAAAATAAAGTTAAGGTTATCAAGCTACACGTTAAAAAAAAAAAAAGTTGCCATCAAGTCAATTCCAGCTCATAGAGACCCTATAGGACAGAGTAGAACTGCCCCATAGGGTTTCCAAGGAGCACCTTGTGGATTCGAACTGTCGACCTTTTGGTTATCAGCTATAGCTCTTAACCACTATGCCCTTCCTTTACAAGAAGGAAGCACCTCATATCATTATCTACTTATATGTCCAAAAACAATAAAAGAAATCAGATCTGTCAGCATTTCACACTCAACAAGGTCAAAGCCATCCCAATCATCTTTATTTAAAAGCCAACTCTATTTTTATCTTCTCTTTTATTTCCCCCCTAAAACATCACTCTTTTCCAGTTGCAACCTCAAAATTTTGGTATAATCTATAAATTCTCCCTCACCTTTGAGCAATTTCACCAAATCATCATGTTTATATCTCTCTTACCCCTGAAGAATTCTATCAATCTCCTGAAAGCGACTAGATTCCCTTGAAATGCACAGATATCTGTCATTTTCTTCCCTAGTACTTATCAGAGCTGATCTTTTATCTTGCTCCAAAAAACTGTGAGTCCCATGAGGATAAGTTTCTTGTCTGCTTTGCTCCTCACTGTATTCCTAGTACTTAGTAAAAAACAGACTTTAAGGATGTAAAGAATGTTGATGAATCTGCAAAACATCTCACAACATGGATGAATCTGGAGGGCATTATGCTGAGTGAAATTAGTCAGTCACAAAAGGACAAATATTGTATGAGACCACTATTATAACAACTAAAGGAAAGGTTTAAACACAGAAGAAAACATTCTTAGATGGTTACAAGAGTAAGGAGAGAGGGGAAGGGGAATTCACTAACTAGATATTAAACAAGGATCAACTTCGGTGAAGGGGAGGGCAACACACAATACAGGGGAAATCAGAATAACTTAACCAAAGCAAAAGCTAAGAAGTTTCCTGAACAGAGTAGCTAGGGTTGGGGCCTGGGGACCATAGCTTTGGGGGACATCTTGGTTAATTGGCACAACAAAGTTTAAGAAAATATTCTGCATCCCACTTTGTTGAGTGGCATCTAGAGTCTTAAAAGCTTGTGAGTGGCCATCTAAGATGCATCAATTTGTCCCAACCCACTTGGAACAAAGGAGAATGAAGAACACCAAAGACACAAGGAAAATATTAGCCCAAAAGACTAAAACAAAAACAAAAAAACCCAAACCTGTTGCCGTTGAGTCAATTCCAACTCAAAGCGACCTTATAAGACAGGGGAGAACTGCCCCATCGGGTTTCCAAGGAGCACCTGGTGGATTCAAAATGCCAACTTTCTGGTTAGCAGCTATAGCTCCTAACCACTACACTAACCCACTTGGAACAAAGGAGAATGAAGAACACCAAAGACACAAGGAAAATATTAGTCCAAGAGACTAAAGGTCCACATAAACCAGACACTCCACCAGCCTGAGGCCAGAACTAGATGGTGCCCGTCTACCTACCACCAATGACCGCCCTGACAGGGAACAAAACAGAGTCCTGGATGGAGTGGGTGAAAAGGGTGGAGCAGAACTCAAATTTACATAAAAAGATCACACTTAACAGTCTGACAGAGACTTGAGGAACACCTGAAACTATGGCCCCCGGACTTCCTGTTAACCCAGAACTAAAACCATTCCTGAAGCCCACTGTTCAGACAAAGATTGCACAGGACTATAAAAGAAAAAATAATACACGTAAGGTGATGCTTCTTAGTTCAATCAGATACACGAGACCAAATGGGAGGCTCCTGTCTGGAGGTAGGATGAGAGAACAGGAAGTACCAGAAATTGGTTGAATGGACACAGGGAACCCAGGGTGGAAAGGGGGAGTGTGCTGTCACATTGTGGGGATTGAAACTAATGTCAGAAAACAATATATGTATACATTTTTGTATGATAAATTAATTTGAGCTGTAAACTTTCACCTAAAGCACAATTAAAAGAAGAAAAAAAAAAAAAACTTAGAGTGTGGCTCCTAGAACTAACAATGGCATTTTTAGTATGGTCAAGCCATTATAAGTGAATAAGTAGTACTCAAAATAGATGCACCATTACCACTCCTCACTCCTATTCTAAGCATTTTAATTAATAACATATTGATAAAATTGACTGATAGTCTATAGTTACAGTAGCCTTTTTTGGAACCAGTGTCTGCCTGCTCTACTTGTTGTGTTCACTTCATGTTTAAATTAGACATCTAGCTTGTTTCTCTACGTATAACCCATCCCTTAATCTAACTTATGTCATCAGGTCAATATTCTCCAAACACTAGCCTGATCAAATGACTTTTCTGGCTAAATGATTAATGGCTCAGAGTCCCACAACTGAAAACAGTGAACCACTGCGTCTTATTGGAAAACCTGTACCAAACCTGCTGCTGTCGAGTCAATTCTGACTTATAATGACCCTATAAGACAGAGTAGAACTGCCCCATAGGGTTTCCAAGGAGCAGCAGGTGAATTCGAACTGCCAACCTTTTGAGTAGCAGCCATAACTCTTAACCACTGTACCACTAGGGCTCCATCTTATTGGAGGGACCTTCCAAATCATGTTTCCACTTTTAGTTTCATCAATTCCCATTAAGTGTTTTTGGAGTTCTCAAACTAAAAAATGATGAAGATACATTCTTTCATTATACTAAGTCTGAGCATAATATATCCGAACTCTTATTCATTTCTTTGTGGAAATTGTAAATGTACTCTGCTTATTATCAGTTCATCTTGCAGTGGCATATGAATATCTCAGGGCATAAACAGTGTTCCCAGCTCTGTTCTATATTACATTCTGAGAAATACTGAACACCCCTCTCCATGACTCTTCCTCTTTTATTTATTTTTTGCCAGACTTACTATTATGTACAGTACCTAGTTTCAAATTAAAAGTCCTCATATATCCATTGCTGACAAACTGAAACAGGATCACAAGAGGTATCCTTACATTCTTTCCCTTTTACTGGAGACCCTTACCCAGTACCATTATCCACAATCTTGCAAACCAAAGCCCATTCCACAGTACACCCATGTGAGCCAACTCTCATAGTCCAAATGCCTCAGCATGATGTGTCGTTCCCTCCACAGTTCAGCCCTAACTTCCTATCTACAAACATTCCTATGCCTGCTGTCACTGAGTCAATTACGACTCATAGCGACCCTGTAGAACTGCCCCATAGAGTTTCCAAGGAGTGCTTGGCGGATTTGAACTGCCGACCCTTTGGTTAGCAGCCGTTACACTTAACCACTACGCCACCAGGGTTTCCCATTCCTATACATGCATCTTTATTACAGCCACACTGACAACCCCTTTGATTCCTCTAAATAAAATGACCATTTCCACATTTGGTTCCATTCAGCCTTTATAGACTAGTCCACTCGCTTTCTATAACTTCATCTAGAAGCCTTAAAACATCTATAAACGGATGTTGCCACACAATTGAACCATTCATGCTGCAGTAGCTTGAGCTTATATGTTTATTTCGGGATTTTTTTTATTGCTCCTTAAAAGTGTAGGTTCCTGAAGGGCAGTGACAATTTCTACTTCTTCATAAATACCACCAGTGCCTAATGAAGTGCTCTGCAAACAGCAGATGCTAAAAACATGATTGAATGTGAAGCTGAAGGAATGTGAAGCTACAAATGTTCACAAAAGATCATAGTCAATCTCCAAATTTAAAAGCAAAAGACTGAAAGAAGTATATGTTGCTTTTGTTGTGTGCTTTCATGTTGATTCCAACTCGTAGCAATAAAGAGATTTCCAAGGAACTAAAATATTGCTAATTCCAAACATAATGAATATTACCTTTCTCTGTCAGCCAATAAGTCAGACAACTAATGAACTCAATAGCAGATAGGAAGACATAAGATCATCCCAAGTTTCTTCACCAGGGAAATGAATTAATTGTAGGTATTTTCCAATGTGAAAATTTTAATAGAATGATTAAAAAAAAAAAAAACACATAACACGATATTTCTATCAGGTTCTTTTGTTTCTATGTCTTTCCATTAAGTTTGTCCATATTTCTATATGCATTTGTATTTATCTTATTCCATCAGGTGTATTGGCCCAATAATGTATAATCAGTCTTAATAAATGAGGAAACATATGGTGTATTCATAAATTTAAAGTGATTTTAAAATCCAGGCAAGTATATTTTTTACACTATTAACAACAGAAACAAAGCCCTTTAAACTCTATGTACATCAAATTTTGATCTAGTAAATTAAGAGACACAGCCACTACAATAACAGATAACAATACCTTCAGAAGCTGAAAAAGAGCTAAGGCTCATCTGTGCACTATTATTACTACTACAATCACCACACTTTATTGGTGCTGCCACATAGTACACATTTTATATTTCTCTTATTTTCAAACTAACCTTGTATGGTTACTTGCATATCCCCATTTTAAATATAAAGAAAGGAATCTCTAGCTTCAACAATTTTCCCAAGGATATATAAAGGCAAAACATTGTAATTTTTTCCTAGGATTCAAACCCAGGAACCAGGTCCATCAACCTACAAACGTTGAGTTCCAACTTCTTTGGCTACATGATATCCTCTTAAAATAACTTTTGGGCTCCAAAGGGAAAGGATACAGAAGGAAAGGCTTATGATTTGTTGCGTAGCTGTTAGTTGGACGGACGGACGGACGGACGGACGGACGGACATAGTTTCATTTAAACCTTATAACAACTCTGTGGAAACCCTGGTGGTGAAGTGGTTAAGAGCTACAACTGCTAACCAAAAGACTGGTAGTTCAAATCTACCAGGTGCTCCTTGGAAACCATATGGGGCAGTTCTACTCTGTCCTATAGGGTTGCTACTCTGTCAGATAGAGGCCATCATAGCCAATAATTAACATACCCAACATCACTCACCTAGAAATGTTAGAACAGGAAATTTTGGGGGGAGGGGGGTGATGTTTCAAAATACACCCTCTCTCCACTATGACACATTGCCTTAAAAATAACAAAAGAGGGTGAAAAATCACCTGAAGTCATTAGGCTCAAAAGTCAAAAATGGCAAAAATCTGTGTCCAACTGACATCCTTACATTTCAGTAAAATTGATGCAAGAAAAAGGAAATTTTACATTTCCTTTTACAATTCATAACACATTTTTTTTAAAGTCATGAAAGCCCCATTTTTACATTAAATGGTGCAGGAGCACATTCCTTTCAGAAAAGGATGTATTCATATGCACCATATTTTATGAGAATTTGCAGATTTTAAAAGGCATAATATTGCCTAGTTGCCAGGATTTTTTCCACTTAGCATCCTTCAGCTCTGTATTGAAGATTCTGGAAAACACTTTCACCACTTTATGAACCATATGCAGAGTTTGACTCTTCTCCAATTTTTTTTTTTTTTTTTTTCATTTGTTATTATCATCATCAGGGAGGATCACATTTCATCTACTTAGCTGCTAGGATGAAGATTTCAGTTTGGAGGAGAGCCGATTTCTTAAAAAAAAAAAAAGTTAGCTGCTTCAGGCAACAGTCCTTTTGATCTGCTCATTAACACTTTTCAAATGCTCGAGTGATGTGGGCATTCTTTGCGCTAGAGAATGTCAGCACTGGAGCCTGCAGCCAGCTTGATGCAATCATATGTTCCGATATTCAGAAAAAAAGTGAAAAGAACTGTCAACAGTGAACTGCTTTGGTTTTAAAAAGAGAGAAAAAAAAAGATACTGTATAACAACTTTCGATCAAGTAATATTTCTGAACTGATTTTGCCAGCAACAAAAAGAAACACCCAATTCATCCAGCAATGTTAACTAACTGCCCAAGAAGAGATTATGTACAAGAGAGAAACCATTCTTACTGTTCACAGGTTTGGTTTAAAATATGTATGGATTTTCCTTTCATTCTCCTTTTTCTTTTTGATAAGATCAGAGCAAGTATAGGCTTTTCCTCTGAAAAGCATAAACACAAAGTTCTGTTAACATTAGTCCTTGGGAAGTCCTTCTTTACTGAATGCCACAAAGTCAAATGTTTTCAACAATAAACCAAAACATGGTCCGGCTGATCTCATCTTCCTTTTCCTTTCCTCCTCGACAGGCTCTTCAATGTTCAAAAAAATCTTACTTTGAACAAATAAACAACTGGCTGGACCAAAAAAAAAAAAAAAAAAAAAACCTGTTGCCCTTGAGTAGGGATTCTGACTCATAGAGACCCTATAGGACAGAGTAAATCTTTTACAGAAGCAGACTGCCACATCTTCCTCCCATAGAATGGCCAGTAGATTTGAATGTCCGACCTTTTGATTAACATCTGAGTGCTTTAACCACTGTGCTACCAGGGTGCCTTAACTGGGTGGAAATCTGAACAATAAAGATAATTTAAAATGTCACATGAGGACCAGGAAGAACAGTGTTTGAGAGTATGTTCTGCCAGGAGTTAAGCAAAGGTACTGCTGTCAAAACAAACTGGACCCAGAAGAGTTTGATGCCCTGCTCTATAAACGATGCTGTTGGAAAATAGCACCATGGAAGCAATAAGTCCTAACATCACGCTCTCTCTCCAGGAGGCAACCAAACATAAATCACTTTAATTAATGGGGCAAAGAAAGCATATTAAAGTTTAAATTACTTCTATTTTATTGTGCATTCCCAAAAAGAAAAATCAGGCTGCTCTCAAAGTAGCTCAGTAAAGGCACCAGGAGCCCTCCTCAACGATAAAAAAACAAGTACAGTGTAGAAGCATTATTACTATTCAGAAAGAACAGCACAGCTGTTGCTAGCTAAGAAAATGATTCTGCAGAGCTTCAGTCAGATAGATTCTGGTCATGAAAGCTCAACTTATTTATAAGCAAATTGGACTTTAAAAAGATAACTTTTTTAATGGCTTCTTAAATTAGGATTTATGAGATCTTTATGTAATGTCTTAAATGCACTAAGGAAAAAATGAGCTTGCAATTTTCCCTTGAGGATGGAGAACTTTGGCCAAGGACACTGGAGCAAAGTGAACATTTATCATTTCCAGCATATTCTGATATTTATTTGCAGCTGTATAACACTCTCTAATTGACAACACTCCAGAAAGCCTTTGTTTGCCACCTCATTAGCCTTACATCTGTAATTCTGTGGAGTGTGTGGTTATCCCAAATGATGCAACTGTAGGACTGTCATTTCTACCATCTGATTAGTAAAACAAATCTGCCGTATATCTGCAGCATCTCCTCTAAGCCGAACAATGATGAAAACACTCATATTTTCTGATATCTCACTCAGGATTCACTTTATAACAAGTTTTGTTTTGTTTTTTTAAGCTTCCTTTGCCCCCTTTTTAATCCAAGGATAAAGGAAGGATGCTGATGTCTTTGTTAAAGAAAAACAGTTGTAGAGGCTAAATGTAAGGCTACTGAATGAGCAAAATACAGACTCTAAACAGATGGTGAGAAATAACTTCACACAAAATACGAGAACTTTTCCCCTTATGGGATAGTTTGCAAACTCAACACAATCTATAATTCACTAATGGTACTGCCAAAAAATTCAGCTTTGCCTACGAGCTCTTTTATTACAGTTATTACTAGATCCAGTTCTCCACATGCCATTGGTTTAGATTTCTGTGTTTGCTTGGAAAGCCCACACACAGGGGACACCATGCTGCAGTGATTTAAATGATATCATCTCTCTCTTTCATCCTTGCAAACACTCATTAAATGAACTAAATGATTTAAAATTATAAAATAGTCTCATATTAAAATGCATCTTGGGTGGTCAGATATTCCAACACAGGGGTGGCTCCTTAACTTTTGTGTTCTATGCCCTTCTTTGGCAGTCTAGTGAATCTATGAACCCCTTCTCAGAGAAGTATACCGAAATGCATAAACTAAAATACACAGGATTTTGAAGGACCCCTACTCTAGTGATTTGGAAACACTAGTGACGAAGTAGTTAAGTGGTACAGCTGCTAGCCAAAAGGTCAGCAGTTCGAATACACCAGGCACTCCCTGGAAACTCTATGGGGCAGTTCTACTCTGTACTATAAGCTCATTATGAGTTGGAATAGACTCAATGGCAATGAGTTTTTTTTGGTTTTGACTCTAGTGAAATACAATCATCAAACCTGTAAAAATAACAAATCTGTTACATAAAAATATAAATGCTTCTTTATTAACTCATTAAATAATAAGCCCTGGTGGCGCAGTGGTTAAGAGCTCAGCTGTTAACCAAAAGACTGGCAGTTTGAATGCACCAGCCACTCCTTGGAAACTCTATGGGGCAGTTTTACTGTCCTATAGGGTTGCTATGAGTCAGAATCACCTGACAGCAACAAATTTGGAGTTTTTGGAGAAGCAGGGCTACTAGGCATCATAATTTTGAAGTATTAATATATGTAAAAGATATTTCAAAATATCTGAACAACTCTAACTGGTATAGCTGTGATTACCACTGGTGACAAAGTCTCCGGGACTTCTAATATTTTTGTGAGCAGGGCCTACGTTCATAAAGGAAATTATAAAGTTCAGTTCCAGGTAAAGATAAAGATGTATATTTTTTCCACTCAAGTTCATAATCCTCAGGTTAGTAATTCCTGTGTGGTATAGAAGCAGCAACCATGTAAAAGTTAGATTGCTTCTACTTCAGAGCTTTATTAGAATTAAGAAGTTCTCATATAATGGCAACTTAGTTCCTATTGTACATAAAAAAAAAAAAAAAAACTATTGCCGTCGAGTCGATTACAACTTATAGCGACCCTACGGGACAGAGTAGAACTGCCCCATACAGTTTCTAAGGAGCGCCTTGTAGATTCGAACTGCCAAACTTTTGGGGGGATGGATATTGATTTATTTGCTGCTGTAACAAATTACCAAAAATGTAGAGGCCTAAAACAACAGAAAAGTATTATCCTACAGTTCTGAAGGCCAGAAGTCTAAATTGAGTCTTACACGGCAAAAATCAAGGTGTCAGCAAGACCGGTTTCTTCAGGAGGCTCCAGGTATAACTGTTCTTTGCCTCTCCCAGCTTCTGGTGACTGCCGACATTCCTTAGTTTGTGGGCACATCATTCCAACCTCTGCCTCTGAGGTCACATTGCTTTTTTCTCTTTTGCAATCTAATAATCTTCCTCTGTCTCCCTCTTATTAAGACATTTGTGATTCCATTTAGGATCCAACCAGATAATCCAGGATAATCTCCCCATTTTGAGATCCTTATCTTAATCACACATAAAAATTCGATTTTGCCTATAAAGTAATATTCACAGGTTCCAGGGACTAGGTCCTGGATCTTTGGTGGCCATTATTCAGTCTACCACAGATGCTCTTTCCAAACTGCAGCTTTCCCTGGAGGTGTCTCACCCCAACCCACCCTTTCCCCTCTGCTCAGGAAGAATCACCACTATTGGAAACCTGACATTCACTGACCACAGACCCTTCAGGTTATCTTGGGCAGAAAAAAAAAAACTAAAATATAAGTAACATTGCCATCACTGAAACATTGATCAGATGTTTGTGAAATTTTAATCTCTGAGCAATGAATGATTCAGTCACTTCATAATATATAAAACGACTGAATGAAGAATATGTGACAGAGACTGGAGCCTCTGTTCAGGACTTTTTTTTCTGGGCTTTCTATCATAGTAAGAGCTTCTGAGTAAGATTGTCAAGGAGGTAGATAGCTGATATAATCATAAAAGTGCCTGAGAACAGACATTTTAAGCTATTTGGCCATGTTTCAGTTGAAAGATTAAACTTAAATAATTGCCATAGTACTTAAAACACACTCAACAAAAAGAAATGTGGGCAACACCAAGTGAATAAATGCCATTTTATCCTCCAGTAAAAAGTTATATTACTGGTAACAATAGACAGTCAAGGTCAAATTGATCCTTGATAATTTAATACTGCTAAGAATTATTTAAGGAGCCCTGGTGGCACAACAGTTAAGCATTCAGCTGCTAACCGAAAGGTTGGCAGTTCAACCCCACCCCAGTAGCTCCATGGGAGAAAGAGCTGGTGTTCTGCTTCTGAAAGGATTACAGCCAAGAAAACTCTACGGGGCAGTTCTACTCTGTCACATGTTATGGTTTGGAATCAGAATCAACTCAATGGCATACAACAACCACAACAAAGAAATATTTAACTGACTACATTCTAGTTCTGGCATCTCACAAGTATATTATCTACTGAAATACAACTCTGATATGTTCAATGTCCCTTTTTCACAGCTTGTGGTCTCCCGTGGCCTCTTCTTATGACATCATCTCTTCATTTTTCTTTAGTCACGAAGTGTCTGTCTTAGATTGCAACTACCTACATTTTGTTACAAATACTTCGTTCCAAGCATGACTAAGGTGCACTATCTGCCCACTGGCTTTCCCTATCAATTATTGATGGAACTCAGTTGGATACAGTCTTAATTAACCCCAGCCAGGACCAATCCCACTGCAGAGCAAGCAAAGCTTCTTTTACATTGTAATACTCATCAAATTTCTCCAGTGGTTTCTCATCATCCATGAGATGAGTTCAGACTTCCTATAAGACAAAACCCTCTCTAATGGAATTCTGACCTAAATCTCAAACCATTTTGCACCACCTTTCACTTGCACACTAGGCCTCAGCTTGTTGTTGTTGTTGTTATGTGCCGTTGAGAGAGTTCCAACTCATAGTGACCCTATAGGACAGAGTAGAACTGCCCCACAGAGTTTCAGAGGAGCAGCTGGTGGATTTGAACTGACAACCTTTTGGTTAGCAGCCAAGCTCTTAACCACTATGCAGCCTAGCACCCTCCAAAGAATGCCAGAGTAAGCCAAAATCTTACCATCATTCAAAACTCAGCTTATCGTCTTCTGCTCCATTAGGTTTTTCTCAAACAACCCCTTTGCTCTCTGGCAAATCTCCCTTCCTGTATGTTCTTAGCTTTACACATGTTGCTACTGGGGCACTTATGACCCTGTATTTACACTTCTTTGTCCACATGCCTGAGTTTCTATACTGAGCTACTAATTTCTTAAGGGACAGTCCATATCAAATCACGGTTATTTTTGCATCGTCAGTTCTGGCACATATTTGATGCTCAATAAATACTTGCTAAGGGCAAAATGCATAATTTTGACTCTACCTTCTCCCTGCTTTTATACCTACTTTAAAGAAACATTTGCTATGCTTAGCTCCCTTTAATCTATATTTCAAGTTGTAAATAAATAAATGGCATTTCTCCTTATTAAATGTGTTCCAGAAATTAGTAAGCATTCACAGATGTTTCTGAAGATATGAAGCCTTCCTGACATCCTTAAACCACACCATAAAAGCATCCTCTCTATGCTCCACCTAAAGATAATTGCTCCATGAATCTGAACCGTGATCTGCAGAGTCCCAGGTTGGAAAGGATAGTATCACCACCTGATGATTGCATCTGCTCTATACTATCCAGAATAATGGACTAGGCCTGTATTTGAGCACATGACACAACAAGAAAATGATTACCTCCCAAAGAAACCCTTTTGAGTTTTTGCATGTGTCTTTCAAAAAACTAACCTGCTATGACATTTTTGAGCTCTGTGGTCAATAATAAATGAAATTGCAAAGCAATGAAGGGAGAAAATCTACCACTAGGAAGTTTAAATTAAAAAATCAAGGAGCACAAATCACGTTAGGACACCTTTCTGCTTTTTAATTTGAGACTCAAGAATGCTAGCCACCCCAAAACAGCCATATCTAGGATAATCAAGAAGCTTACAACAGGAAACCGTTTGAGCATAAATTGCTATGGCAGGAAACTGATTAGTTCAGCAAAGAGACAGGATGTTTCTTGTCTCTACTGTCATCTGAGTCAATTCTGTGCCTCCTCTGTGGGACAACTGCTCAGAGATAAAGGATTGTAAAAGTTGCCTCATGAAAGCAGACTGGAGTACAATTAATAATAAATGCAGGAGTAATACAAAGCACTGCCTGAAATCACAAGGAAGCTGAAATCAGTCAGCAGAGATGATATTAAAAAAAGAGCAGTATAGCAGTATTATGTAAAACACTACAGTGATCTACAGAACATAAAGTTCTACATAATGTGTTGATTTAAAAAAAAAAAGAAATATTAAAAAATTAAGTAGTAGACATGGTTTGAAAGAATGCTCCTGCAGAACAATATTTTCTATGAGGCATTTCTGAAACCTGAACAATCCAAATTGGACTGTTTGAAACATGCTAAATGTATTACTCAACATTCCATTCCCTGGTAGGCAGAATAATGTCTCCTCAAAGATGTCCACACTTTAATTCCTGTGACTTATGACTATGTTACCTTACATGGCAAAACGAATTTTGCAGCTGCAGTTAAGGACCTTGAGATGGAGAAATTATCCTGGGTTATCTGGGTACATCCAATTTAATTATATGGTTCCTTAAAATTGGAGCACTTTTCTCAGCTGGGTTGAGAGTCAAAAGAAGATATGACTACAGGAGAATAGTCAGGGAGATGCAACATTGCTGGCTTTGAGGACAGAGGAAGTGGGCCATGGACCAAGGAATGGGGTAGATTCTAAAAGCCAAATCAAATCCATGGCCGTCAAGTAGATTCCAACTCACAGCAACCCTATAAGACAGAGTAGAACTGCCCCATAGGGTTTCCAAGGAGCGGCTAGTGGATTTGAACTGCCCACCTTTTGGTTGGCACCCAAGCTCTTAACCACTGCGCCACCAAGGCTCCAAGGGTAGACTCTAGAAGCTGGAAAAGGCGAGGAGACAAATTCTTCCGTAGAGCCTTCAGAAAGGGATATAGTCCTGCTGATATCTTTTAGCTTAGTTTAGCCAAGTGAGACCTGTGTTGAAGCTTTGGTTACAGAACTGTAAGATAACCAATTCATGTTGTTTCAAGTCACCAAGTGTGTGGCAAGTTGTTGCCGTAGCAATAGAAAACTAACACACACCCATATTCTTCAAGAGATTTTATGCAAACACTAAAAATGAAACAAACTGCAACCACCTGTCATTACTCAAAAGTAACTATTTAACAGATACCCTGACATTTGAACATGACATATTTCTAAAATGTTTTTTAGAGAGGCAAGCAGAGAAGGTCCTGAAATAGTAACTCTTTCAAAGAGGAAATGAATGATTGAAAAGACACAGGAAAAGAAAAGAAAAAAACAGATAATCAGCTTCTCCCAATGAATCCAGCAGAACAATATGATACATTTTACTTGAATTTTTCGTGTACTTGAGTGGAGAGACTCTTTATTCCTACTACCTCTCCTACCTTCTTCTCTTCTCCCTCCAAACATGATTTTGAACTTCTTTGTAGACTAAGTTTTATAATAAACATCCATTGGCATACATGTTTTCTAGCATTTATTATAGTAATAAAAACAATTAAAATGCAATTTGATAATTGAAATTTTGGTGTTGTTGAACAATACGACAATCATTCATATTTCAGCTTTTACAAATTACTTAAAAAGAAAAAAAAGAGTAGAGCTGTAAGTTGTAAATCCTTCTTACTTACCACTTTGCAGCAAAGGGGCCAAAACCACCACATCAAACCAATGGCCAGGAGTAGCAGTAACACCAATATAGCAATGATGGCTGCAATACCATTTGACTGGAGTTGCAAAAGACAAAAGCGAAGCGGTTAGCAAACCTGAGGGTCAAATCCCAAGTATGTATATTTTTTTAGGAAACAGTAGAAGATAATACAGAAAGCATAATAATATTGAAACCAGATTTCTACTATATACTTTAATATTATTTAAATCATATACACCTCTTTATATTCTATTTCATAACAGTTAAGACAGTCAATAATAAAAAAATATTCCAAAGTGCTGCAGATCATTTTAAAATATGTCTTAAAGGAGTGTAGGGAAAGCTATTATTTGAGGTTAGACAAATGGTCCCTATGGACCCTCTTTTTTTTCTATGAGTAAGGATTATTTTGGTTTCAAAAATTTAGGCAAAATTTCCCCAGGCTCTTTAATGATGGAACACGTTTTACTTTACATATTTAAATGATAATACATGATGAATATCAAAAACCACCAAGTATATGGCAAACCAACAACAACGGTTCTTATAGGCAAATGGTACACACATGTCTTTAGTTACCTAGTGCTTCTGTAGCAGAAATACCAGAAGTGGGTGGCTTTAACAAACAGAAATTTATTTTCTCAGGAGGCTGGAAGTGTGCTGACTCTACAGGAAGGCTTTCTCTCTCTGTTGGCTCTGGGGGAAGGGCCTTGTCTCTTTGAGCTTCTGCTCCTGGGTGATCTTCTTGTGGCTTGGCATCTCCCTTCCTCTACCTCTTCTCTACTTGCTTGTTTAATCTCTTTTATATCTCAAAAGACTTTGACTCAAGACACACCCTACACTAATCATGTCTCATTAATATAACAAAGACAACCGATTCCTAAATTGGGTTATAACCACAGTCACAGATGTTAGGATTTACAACACATATTTTTGGAGGAAAAAATTCAATCCATAACATTCTACCCTTTGGCCCACTGAAATTCATGTCCTTGTGATATACAAAACACATTCACCCCATCACATCATCACAAAAGTCTTGAATCAACCCCAAGTACAAAATCTCATCTACTGAATCATCTAAATCAAATATGGATGAGATTTTAGGCATATTCCATCCTGATGCACAATTACTCATCATCTTTGAACCTGTGAAATCTAAAATATAAGTCACCTGTTTCCAAAATTTAAACCCTGGTGGAATAGTGGTTAAGAGCTACAACTGCTAACCAAAAAGGTCAGCAGTCTGAATCCACCAGGCACTATTCTTGGAAACCGTATGGTTTCTACAGTTCTACTCTGTCCTATGAGTCACTATGAGTTGGAATCAACTCAATGAAAACAGGTTACAGATTTCCAAAGTACAATAGTGGAACAGGAACAAGGTAGACATTTCCATTACAAATAGGAGAAAATGGAAGGAAAGAAGGGATAACAGGGACCGAGCAAGTCCAAAACTTAGCACAATTTACATTATCTCTTAAGGCTTGAAAATAATCCTCTGTTCTCCAAGACCATTTGGCAATGGCTCCACTCTTCAGACTCTGGGTGTTGAGCATGCCCTCTGGATTCTGGGTGGAAGTCCATGCGCCCTGGCCTTCAGCTCCACCTTCCAGGCCCACTGGAATGGCAACTCTGCTTGCTTGGCCTTGGGCAGCCCCATTACCCTACTCCATGTGAGTGGCAACCCCATCCCTTTGACCCCAGCAGGCCCGGTTCTTCTGCCCTTTAAGCATGGCAGTCCCGTCCCTTCAGCTTTGGGTGGCAGCCCCATCCTCTTGGCCCACACTCGGAACCTAGTTGGTGAAGATCTGACTTTTTGAAACCTAGGAGGCCATGGCTCTACCCTTTGACATCCAAGCAGCTCTGCTTCCCATGCTCCTTCCAACAGTTCTGCTGATCTCCAAGTTGCTCCAGGATGGTTCTTTTCTTTTCTTGGAGGACAACAGATGTAGCTTCTTTGGCTTGTTTCCTGTCTTTAGGATTCCGAGAGGAAGACAATGTTCTTTCCTTTTGTTTTTTCTCTGTACCCTTCAGTCTAAGGTGATGGGTTTTCTGCTGTGGTAGTTGGGTAGATCCATCAGACACAGGCTTAATCTCTTTAACAAAAGATCATGTAGCCTCATCCTTGATGAACACTCTAGGACAGGTATCCTTAGTTTGTACAACAGAATTTTCCAAATTTTTAAGTTCTGTTTTCATTTTACTCAGTCCATGTTTAAGTCCATTTCTTTTCACTCAAATTTTACTGTAAGCCGTAAGGAGAGACAATAGAACTCCTTTAATATCTTGCTAAGAAATCTTATCAGCCACACGACCACGTTCATCACTTACAAGTTCTACCTTCCATTAAACATTTGAACTTAATTCAGAGAAGTTGTTTGCCACTGCATAAAAAGCATTGCCCTTCCTCCATTGTCCAATCACATGTTGGTCATTTTCTTTTAAAGCCTCATCAGAAGCACGTTTAACATCCACATTTCTGGTAATATTTTTTAACATTCTGTTGCTAGTGGCATACACATTTTCTAAGATGACAGATTTTCTAGATAGCTCTCCTCACTTCCTTCTGAGCCCTCACCAGAATTACCTTTGACATTCATAATTTTAACAACCATCTCTTCAAGGCAATCTAGGCTTTTACTACTAAAAAAAAAAAATTTACTATTAGGCACCTTAAAACTCTTCTAGCCTCTACTCATTACCCAATTCCAAAATCACTTTCACATTTTAGGTATCTATTAGAGCAAGAACCCACTCTTCCAGTACCAAATTCTGTCTTAGTTATCTAGTGTTGCTATAACAGAAATACCACAAATGGATGGATTTAACAAACAGAAATTTATTTCCCAACATTTTAGGAGGCTAGAAATCTGAATTCAAGGTGCTGGCTAAAGGGGAAGGACTTCTCTCTCTGGAGACCATGGAGGAAGGTCCTTATCTCCTTGAATTTCTACTCCTGAGCAATTTTCATGTGGCTTGGCATCTCTCTTCCCCCATCACTACTCTGATCACTTGTTTAATATCTTTTATATCTCAAATACCTGTAGATAGACCAACTGTACATAGAACCTTTACACAGACCAAGAGGAAGTCATTCGTGCAGAACAAAAGGATACTGTGTGGTTTAAAATCAGGAAAGGTGTGTGTTAGGGTTGTATCCTTTCACCATACTTATTCAATCTGTATGCTGAGCAAATAATCTGAAAAACTGGACTATACGAAGAACATCTCAGCATCAGGATAGGAGGAAGACTCTTTAACAACCTGAGATATGTAGATGACACAACTTTGCTTACTGATAGTGAAGAGGACTCGAAATACTGATGAAGATCAAAGACTACAACCTTCAGTATGGATTACACCTCAACATAAAGAAAACAAAAATCCTCACAACTGGACCATAAGCACCATCATAATAAACAGAGAAAATATTGAAGTTGTTAGGATTTCATTTTACTTGGATCCACAATCAACGCCCAGGGAAACAACCATCAAGAAACCAAACAATGAATTGCATTGGGCAAATCTGCTGCAAATGATCTCTTTGAAGTGTCAAAAAGCAAAGATGTCACTTTGTAGGCTAAGGTGTGCCTGATCCAAGCTATGGTATTTTCAATCACCTCATATGCATGTGAAACTGTACTATGAATAAGGAAGACTGAAGAAGAATTGATGTCTTTGAATTATAATGTTGGCAAAGAATAGTGAATATACCATCGATTTCCAGAATAACAAATGAATCTGACTTGGAAGAAGTACAGCCAGAATGCTCCTTAGAAGTGAGGATGGTAAGACGTGGTCTCACATACTTTGGACATGTCACCATGAGAAACCAGTCCCTGGAGAAGGACATCATGCTTGGTAAAGTAGAGGGTCAGGGAAAAAGAGGAAGGCTATCAATGAGATGGTTTGACGCAATGGCTGCAATGATAGGATCAAACATAGCAACGATTGTGAGGATGGTGCAGGACCAGGCAGTGTTTAGTTCTGCTGTACATAGTGTTGCTGAGTCAGAAGGGACTCAAGGGGACCTAACAACAACATATCTCAAAAGGAGATTGAGTCAAAATACATCCTACACTAATCCTGACTCGTTAACGTAACAAAGACAATCCATTCCCAAATGGGATTATAACCACAGATATAGAGGTTAGGATTTACAATGCATATTTTCGGGGGGCATAATTCAATCTCTAACAATACATCAAGGCAAAAATGTAATCTCGTATATCCATATATCAGAGGGTCTCTCAATGCTGCTCAAGCACTACCTGCACAATAACAACACTGGTGTTCTTTCACTCCCTAAATGGCCAGCTCCACCAGCCTCAAGGAACCTGCGCTGGGCTCTGCCTCCAACCCCCTTCATTTAGCAACTACCTACTCACCCTGCAGGGCTCAGATTAAGCCACTTCCTCAGGGAAGCCTTCCTTGGGTCAGGCGGCTAGAAAATGCCCCTGCCTGTTACACAACTCCTAGTTCTCTGTACTTTAATCTTGCTCTCAAAGAAAATGCCCTCCCTCATTATGCAATCCATAATTCTCTACTCTTTAATCTTGAGCATTTATCACAATGCAATTAATTAATCTATGAGCTTTGTGATTAATTTTTTCTCTTTTCTGCCACAATCCATTATGGGTTTTGAAGGCAGGGACTATGCCCAACCTACTGGCTGCTGTATACTCCACGTCTGGAGTATACCTATCAACTGAGAGAAGGCAACTGCAACTGCAAAAGAATAACACTGTGAAAGCCACAGATACAAAGCAGAGTGTTTACTGAATTGTTAGTGTGGAGATAAAGTTTCCAAGGGAACAGGTATTTCTCCCAAACCCCGACCCTGTATGAACATTTGTTTCCCCTTTTCTTAGAATTCACACCGTATGTTCAAAAATAAAGACATGGGATGAGAGGGCATGACTCTGATAAAAGTTTAGTGGTTAGTTTGTTCTTTCTGTGCTTGTGGAGTGAGCAGAGAATTTAGAAAACTTTGCTGACTGACTGTGGTTATGGGCAGCTGTACACTGTCATGATTTCGCTGTGATTCAAAATCGACTCGATGCCGCCTAACAACAATGACAGTGGTTCTGTCAGTCAGAATATAAAGTAGATGGGCTGGCACTAACAGGGACTTAAAATTCTTCATTTTTCCCTCAAAAAATGTTTCTAGTAGTAGTACTCAAAACTTTATGCACCCCAGCAAATACACATTTACTATGGCACTATTAGCATCTCAATTGATTCCAAAGATTTGTCTCAAATAAAATTAAAACTAAAATACAAACATTTTAAGTCTCTACATCAGAAACAACAGACCTAGTCTTCGCAATATTGAAGCTAAGCATGATGGGGGGAAGGGTCAGAGGGAGAAAGAATCTAATGTAACCTCACTGTGACATAAATGTATGAGAAACAGCCCCAAGATGGACCAGTCATAGACATTAGTTCCGTTCCCCCACCTGGACACAAATGCAGTCTTTCCCATTTCCCTTGTTTTGATTTGTGGGAGCCTTTATACAGAGCATGAAAGGGAAATATTTTCATTGTTCACATAACTTTATAAACAAATTAAGGAAAGGTCAAACACATAGTTTTTGGCCCTATGAGTCTTCAGGCCATGCTGCAAACTGTAGAGTTAAGAGTGATATAACTACATATACATTTGTACCTTAGGCGGAAACTAGACTCCTCTCTCTTTAGTAAGGCATAATCACTTTAAATAGTCCTCAGGCCAAGAAATCACTTATAAATACTTTAATACTTGAACGACATTTTTCCTGTTTTTTTTAAGTAGAATAAATAAATACTATAAATACCATGACTGGAAGCAAAAAAAAAATATTTCTTCATTCGAAATACTTGATGAGCACCTAATACCTGCTAAGCATGTAAATAGATGCCAAGGTATTAAATACAGTGTTGAACAAATCTCCATGAAGCCTATTGGTTAGCTAGAGAGATAAACCTTGAACAAATAATTACAAGTGTGAGGAGTGTTGGAGGCAAGTGCAATAACCCAGTGCTGTTGAGTCGATTCCTACTCATAGTGACCCTATAGGACAGAGTACTGCCCCATAGAGTTTCCAAGGAGTGCCTGGCAGATTCGAACTGCCGACTCTTTGGTTAGCAGCCGTAGCACTTAACCACTATGCCATCGGGGTTTCCAGCAAGTGCAATAGGAACATGAAAAGTGGGAACAAACCTGGTCTAGGGTACTGACAGGACCTCTCTGAGGAAGTATAAGAATATACTATGGGAGGTGGGAGTGGGAGGCAAGATTGTTAGCTTCTTCCTAGAACAAGAAAAAAGTACTGTAGCTGGAGCATGGTTTGGGGGGATTGAGTGGCACCTGAAAATACTGAAGAAAAACATCAAAAATAGGCTACTGAAAAGTTATAATTCTCTTTATTACCCAGAGAATTGGCCTTTTGTTAGATTAATGGCCATTTCTTGGATTAATTCATCCTAACTATAGACCTGAAAAACAAGTATCATTTTCAGATATCTAAGAAGACTGGAAGGTCCCTGGTTGGTGCAAATGGTTTGTGATCCTCTACTAACTAAAGGTTTGTGGTTCAAACCCAACAAATGGTACTGCAGAAAAAAGACCTGGCAATCTGTTTCTGTAGAGACTAATCCAAACCAAATGCCCTGTCAATGAGTTAATTTTGACTCAAAGCAACTGTCATGGATTTAATTGTGTCCCTCCAAAATGTGTGTCAACTTCCGTAGGCCATGATTCCAAGTATTGTGTAGTTGTCCACTGTTTTGTGATCTCATGTGATTATCCTACATGTTGTAAATTCTATCCTCTGTGATGTTAATGAGGTAGGATTAGAAGCAGTTATGTTAATGAGGCAGGACTCAATTTACAGGATTAGCTTGTATCTTAAGTCTATCTCTTTTGAGATATAAAAGAGAGAAGTGAACAGAGAGGACTGGGACTTCATACCACCAGAAAGAAGCACCAGGAGCAGAGTGCATCCTTTGGACCCGGTGTCCTTACACTTAGAAGATCCTAGACCAGAGGAAGATTGATGACGAGTACCTTCCCCCGGGACCAACTGAGAAAGAAAGCATTCCCCGGGAGCTGGCGCCCTGAATTTGGACTCCCAGCCTCCTAGACTGTGAGAGAATTAAATTTCCATTTGTTAAAGCCATCCACTAATGGTATTTCTGTTATAGCAGCACTAGATAACTAAGATAGTGACCCTAGGACGAAGAGGAATTGTCCCACAGGGTTTCTAAGGCTGTAAATCTTTACAGAAGCAGATTGCCACATCTTTCTCCTGAAGAGTGGCTGCTGGATTCAAACCACCAACCTTTCAGTTAGCAGCTGAGCTCTTAACCACTGTGCCTCCAGGGGCCCTTCCTGTAAAGACCACAGCAAAGAAAACTCTATGAAGCAGTTCTAGTCTGTAACACATGGGTTGCCATGACTCAGAATTGCCTTGCTGACAACTCGCGTGTGAAAGTTAACTGAGGAATTCGGGCTGAGACTCAGTACCCAGACACTGATAAGTCTGTGAAAACAAAATTCTTTTAAGGGTTAAACTAGGGACATACCACAAAACCTTGAGTTTGATGTTATGATAGTAGGAATATATCTTCTGGGATGACTAAACACATTGTTTGTGAACCACATCTGTATCTAATTTTTTTCTTCACTAAAAGCAAAGTATAATATACAATCAAAAACTTCGTTCTGCCATACATAACTAAAATTATAGTTAAGAGACTCATAGAAATGTAAAAACAAATCAGAGCCACTACTGTACTTGCAACATAACTATGGAAAAGAATTATTCAAAAGTTTCAAAACCATAGTGAATTATATGTTGTAATCTACGTAGAACATAATCACAGAAACCACATTATAATAAAATAGGCACAGAGAAGGGAAAATGGGTCTATACAATTTTGTTTCCATGAATTTGGTGTTAGGGTAAGAAAAAATAGTCACGGAATAGTGATGATTGCATTCAATAGATTCTTTTGGAATCTCCTGAATCAAGCAAGAAACAGCAAACTACAGCTCTAGGGCCAAATTCAGCCCTCGTGGCACAATGGTTAAGTGTTTCGCTGCTGAGCAAAAGGCCAGCAGTTTAAATTCACCAGCCACTCCTTGGAAACCCTATGGAGCAGTTCTGTACTGTCCTACAGGGGCCGCTATGAGTTGGAATGGAAGACGACAACAGGTTTGAAGTTTTTTGTTTGTTTGTTTTGGGTTTTAAGAACAGTTTTTACATTATTACACAGATCAAAAGATGAAAATATTTCATAGAATGTGAAAATTCCATAAAATTCACATTGTGGTGTACGTAAATCATTTTACTGAACACAGCCACAATCATTTATTTACATAGTGTCTATAGATGCTTTTGTGCTACCATGGCAGAGCTGAGTAGTTGGGGCATAGGCCATATGGCCTCAAAATCTAAAAATACTTAGTATCAGAAAAAAATTGTGCCAATCCCTGTCCTATATAAACTAATTGAGGATCTGGTTATAGATGGCGGATTGTTGAAATGTTCAAGCCAGGGAGCGTAGACTTGGGTTCAGTTCTCAATTCTAGTGTCCCTAGGAAGTCCACGAGTGGTGCAAATGGTTAATGTGCTTGCTGCTAATCAAAAGATTGGTGGTTTGAGTTCACCCAGAGGTGCCTCGAAAAAAAAGCCCTGGTAATCTGCTTCCAAAAAATAATCCATTGAAAATCCTGTGGAGCATAGTTCTACTCTGAAACACTTAGGGTAGCCATGAGTTGGAATTGACTGGAAGGCAACTGGTAGCGTGATTAGGCTGTGAAACTAATCAAGTAAGCTTAACCTTCCAGGCTCCCCTCCCTCCCTTGGCAGTAGGGGGTGAACTCAGAACACGTTCCATTCTTCGAGTCGTGTACCCTCTCAGAGGTCTGGGTCCACCTAATACAAGAAGCACCATGTTTTAATGTGTTTGTACAAACATGCTATAAAGATTAGAGGTGGCCTCTGTTTCTCAGTTTTCTCACCTATAAAATTAGTAGTAGTTATACTCTCTTCTTGGGCTGTGAATATGGGATATGACCGTAAAGTACTTCATTTTTTTTTTTTTTTTTATACTCTCTTCTTGGGCTGTGAATATGGGATATGACCATAAAGTACTTAGCACATGTAAAGTGCTTAGCCCTTAAATGCACGCTTAGAAAATGTTACTGGCACTATTATTACTAAAGAGTCAGAAGAAACGTAGTGGTTCCAAGAAATGAGAGACATCTTTTTGCTGTATCTTTTTAAGCGGAGATGCATTTAAGAGATCTGAGAATAGATATAAGAGAAATGACTGCCTGAATAGAAATTCTCCTCAGATTCTAATCTTAAATCTCTAACATCTAAATCTTAGTTTCCCCACTTTTAAATAGATATACGGCTACTTTCATTTATTCATTTAACAACTAGTTGTGGAGTGCCCTGTGCATAGGACCAGGCAATAGGAGGGAATGACAGAGCAAAGCACAGGTCCTGCCATCAACATTTCAAGACTGGTATGAAAGACCCACAAGTAAACAGGAAATTACAGCTCAGTGCGGTAAGTGCCTTGAAAGGACTAAGCCAGAATGCCCTTGAAGCATATGGGGGAGGGGGGCAGCTTCTTTAGTTGTGAGACTTTCACAAGGATTCATCAATTTCTAGAGTAACAGTGTTTCATTTTGCTCTGCTTTCAAACTCTGTGAAAGACAAAAGCATCGTCCTGGTAATGAGTACTATCACTAACTGCATCTCACCTAATCACCACATCCAAACAAGCCTGAAAGACTGAATGTCAGTCCAATAAATGCCTGGGTATTTTCCTTTTCTATTTTGCATAGAGATTTAATACACAATCAACAGTCTCATCCCAGAGCCTTGCTTTTTGTATCTATAAAATTATATTACTACTACATGCCAGAGGTATTGAGGTTGGATAGGAAATAATGGTTAAATCCACTGAGGAAAAAAAAAAAAAGCATTATCCTGTGATTAGTATTAACATGATAAAATGGATCACAGTGTTTTTTATCCTAAAACAATCGGCAGAATAATAAAATCCACACAGAAGAGAGGGTTTCAAACCATGGACATGTGATAAACTATCAAGGTCACTGTGGTTCCTCTGCCCTCACTGTCCTTGACCACTCCAGGCACCTAATGCTGCTTCCTCTTCACGTTGGAATTCCCTCTTCCTTTGACTTCTTTATTTGCTAAGTTACCTATTTTTTCCATATCTGAGCTGTTCTTTCTCTTGTTCATATCTTCATTTAGGCTATGTCTTCCTCTTACTTTGAAATGCCACAACCCTAAATCCTCTCATCTTCTTTTCCTACAGCTTCAATGAAAGGAGATCTTAAATTTTTATCTCCAACCTCACTAACTCAGTAGGTCTACAATGGAAATTCTCTACATCTTTTTTTTTTGCATTCAGTTCTATCACTAGATGTTTTCAACGGTAGCATCATTCTTCCAGATTACTAGGCCCAATATTTTAGAATCAACCATTCCCTCCACAACCAGTCAGCCACTTTACAGTATATATTTCTTCATTAGTACCATTTCTAATACTGTTTCTGGAAACCCTGCTGGCCTAGTGGCTAAGTGCTACGGCTGCTACCCAAAAGGTCGGCAGTTCGAATCCACCAGGTGCTCTTGGAAACCATATGGGGCAGTTCTACCCTGTCCTATAGGGTCCCTATGAGCTGGAATCGACTCAACAGCAACAGTTTAATACTGTTTCTACTAATATCGTTCAATTCAGAACTTACAGTTTTACGTCTAAATCCAGAACTTGGCTCCTCACAGCTGTCCTTAAACACTGTTTTTCTTTTCCTACCCTGTCTTACATAGCATCTCTAATCTTACATAGCACCTCTAATCTTACTAAAATAGCACATTGCACCATCACATTCGTGCTCAAAACCCTCTAAAAACACCCTATTATCTATTTCAGTTAGACTTGAAAATTTTTCAAACCAGTAAAACCTCAAAAAAAAAAAGGCTCAGGAAAGCTTGCCAGCTAATCATTCTGCCAAATAAAAATTTACAAACTAGGGGAGGAAGAAGAGGGGAAGGAGGAGGTAAAGGAACACAAAGGAAAGGAAGAGAAGCAGGCGCAGAGAAAGGGTGGGAAAAGGAAGAGAGGGAAAAGGGGAGAAAAGAAGGGCCTGACAAATCACTACAGTCCAATTTTTCAAAATCAAAATTTATTTTAACATTAAAATGGCAGGAAGAACGATTTCAGAATAAAAGAATGCCTTCAAAAGTTGAATAAATCTAGTATTATGAAAAAGGTAGTTCACTTTCTTTCCTTTTTTTTTTTTTTTAATCTCAACACTGATGTCTCTGGGTAGTGAAGTTTGAGAGCCACAGGCCTGGAGGATAAATCAAAACTAATGCAATTGATAATCTGGTCTATCATTTCTATTTCTTTCCCTTATTTCCACTTCACCCAAATGGGTCTACTGATGATTTCCTCAACACTCCATACACACTCCCACACTACTTCCAATTTATTTGTAATGTGTTTTCCCTTTCTCTCTCCTTCCTTAAGTCCTGTCCTCCCTTTAAGGCCCAGTTTGTCTTGGTTCCCCATAAAAACAAAACCTTTCTCTGGAACTCTTTTCCTCCTTGCCCTAAACTCCTAAAAGCTATTCATGTGGCATTTGGTTGACTACTTCGTTCCATCGTATGTTACTAACTCCCTAATTTGTACTTTCAATCCAGACAGACCTCTTTCTAGAACTTGTATATTCAACTGCTTCTCTAACATATCCACTGAGATGTTGAATGCTGTTGTTTTTGTTAGTTGTCATGGAGCTGGCTCTGACTCATGGTGACCTTACGTATAACAAAACAAAATGCTGCCCAATCCTGTGCCATCTTCATGCTCATTGTATGTTTGAGGCCATTGTTGTGGCTATTGTGTCAATCCACCTCATTGAGGGTTTCCTTTGTTTTTGCCACCCAAAGACATCTCTCATTCAGCATGTCTAAAACTTAACTCCTGATCTTCTTCCAAAAACTGCTCTACCCATAAAGAAAAACAAAACAAAGAAACGAAAAACATCGCCATTGAGTCAGCTCTGGCTCCTGGCAACCCCAAGTATTACAGAGTAAAACTGAACTCTATAGGTTCCTGGTGGTGCAAACACTTTGCATTCAACCACCAACTAAAAGGTTGGTGATTCAAACCCTCCCGAAGATGCCATGGAAGCAAGGACTGGTGAACTGCTTCTGTAAAGATTACAACCAAAAAAAAAACAAAAAACCCTATGGAGCTCTACCAATAGCCTTCCCAATTCAGCTGATGGCAATCATCTTTTTATTTGCTCAGTCTTAAACTCTTGAAACTTATTAATCTCTTTCTTTCTCTCAAACCCCACATCTAATCTATCAGGACATCCAAGAGGCTCCACCTTTAAAATATATTCCAATCCAACCACTTCTCACCATCTCCACTGCTATCACCCTAGTGAAACCATACTTTCCCTCTCCTAGATTACTGAAATAGCCACATAATTGGTCTCCATGTTTCTACTTTTGTCCCTACCTGAAGTCTACTTTCTCACAGCTGCCAGAGTGAACCTTTAAAAACATTATGTTAAACCATGTCACCTTCCAATGGCTCCCGCTTTCATTCAGAAGAAAAACTCAAATTCTTACAATGATTACAGGACCATAGGACTTAGAAGATCTGCTCACCACCTGCCAACCACCCACCCCCACCCCCACTCTTCTCTCATCCCTTCCTATTCTCCCCTGGCTATTCCACCCCAGTCTCCCAGACCACTCTGGTGTTCCTTAAACTTGTCAGATGCAATCCCATGTTAGACTTTGTTCTAGCTACTCCCCCTGCCTAGAACACTCTTCCCTCAGATGGTCTTCAGAGCTAATCCCCCAACATTCCTCAAGTCTTTGCTCAAATCTCACCTTCTCAGAAAGACCTACCTCAACCCCCATATTTAATATTGCAACTTGCCCCTTTGTTTGCTCCCCATCTCTGACACAAGGAATGTCCCTTTTTCTGAAATCATATTATTTATCTTCAACCATCCAAGAACTAGTAAGACCTAGGACGACTCCCTTAGAGCATATGACCTATAAACTGCAGATGAGTCATTTAACCTCAGCATCTCAGTACACTGGAATCATGTATGGTTAAAGAATAAGGACAAAGGCTTGTTTTCCTGCTTGTGTGGAAGAATGGTGAACAGAGATGGCTGGAGGTGCACAATGGGAGGAAGGATACAGTAAGAATACCATTTCAATGAGTTAAACACCGAGAAACCATATACCACAAAATGTTTGTAACGTCAGCCACATCCTGAAAGACCATAAAGCCTACAAATTGCAACATTCACAAAACCTCCAAATTGCAACATGCATCACAGATGAAAAAAACCTAACTATTTTCATAATACAAGCAGGTATGTTTAAAGAGTTATCCAGGGAGTTCAACGGCAGCCTAAGAATCTTAATAGACGTGCCTTTTCTCCACAACATGTTCTTACAATGAAAAACTGTATATATGTAACATTGAGTTGTTTTGTTTTATTTTCTGGAGGGCAAATGCCTCCTAAACTAAGAGATAAATATGTAAAAACTATGAAATCATTAGACGTGAGAAAATATCTAGGTTTGGGATTTTGGTCTTTTAAAGGGCAGAATTTTTTTTTTTTTTTTGCTTTGATTTATATATTTTTCACAGAGAAAATATAGACTGTGTTCAGTTCCTTGTAGTGCTCATGTTTTCATATTCAACATTCTAATATTGTATCTTAGGCAATATAAGTCAGTAATCATAACTAAAATATAGTTTCAACATAGTTTTAACTAAGATATTATGCTATCAAAATCAATTCCCTACTCTTGTTACAAAGCACCCACACTTAAGATGGGCAAAACAATGAAGCCAATAATTTTAAAACATTAATGATAAATACCTTAGATACTAAGATCTAAACTTTATGTCAAAAAATTATTTATTTATACATTTAATGTTTTAAGAAAAAATACCTTTTTTTGGAAATCCTTCTCCTACCTAATTTCAATTTTAAATATGACTTTTGAATTTTATAAATGTTAAAATAAAATGTATAGTATCCTGAAATCCCTTTAAAAGGAAGTTAAATGACAAAGCCATCTAAAAATCTGTACATGTTTTTCTTTTATTGGTTTCCAATGTTACTGCCTTTACCTTCTTCATTGTAGTATGCAACAACACTGAGACTATGCAAATTATTTCTAGACAGAGCTATTTTTAGAAAGTAACTTCTATGCATACTTACACATTCTGTAGCTGTGACTATTAATGAGCTTGAGATGACAGATTTTCCTCCATTAAAGCTCACCGAAACATCAAGTGTTCTGAAAGAAAATGAAGAAACAATATTTTAAAACATTAAATACTAGAGAATTAAAAAAGATTTTTATTTACTTATATAAGTCAAGGGAGCCCTGGTGGTGCAATGGTTTAAGTGATAGACAGCGAACCAAAAGATTGGCAGTTCAACTCCACCAGTTGCTCCGTGGAAACCCCGTGGGGCAGCTCTACTCTGTCCGATAGGATAGCTATGAGTCAGAATCAACTCAAAGGCAACAGGTATTTTGTTTGTTTGTTTGTTTGTTAACATATAACTCAAGAGTCCTTGGGTACTGCAAACAGTTAATGTGTTCAGTTGCTAACCCAAAGGTTGGAAGTTCCAATTCACCCAGAGGTTCCTGGGAAGAAAGGTTTGGCAATCTATTCCAAAAAAATCAACCACTGAAAACCCTGTAGAGCACACTTCTATTCTGACACACGAGGTCACCATGAATCACAATCGACTCTTCCACAATGTGTATATAATTCAAGACTGTCCAGAAAGGCTACTCAAAGAGTAAGAGTCAAAGCTTTCAATCAGTTATCCCAGTTTTTCTCTTCCTTGGTTCCAAGTCCTTACTCAGTAGACAGGCAAATTTCTTAAGTGACCTAATTGTTCCTAAAAGAAGTGTTAACATAAATAGGCACCATTAAGAAATTCCTTAATCTAGAGAAGTGCTGAGATTGTTTCAGCCTCACAAAAACCTAAAATGGAGGAAAAAATCCTTAGATACCATTTAGCTTATTTTCTCCTGTCTATAGATATTACAAAGTCCTGCTGGTGCAGTGGTTAAAAGCTTGGCTACTAACCAAAAGGTCGGCAGTTCAAACCCACCAGCCACTCCTTGGAAACCCTATGGGGCAGTTCTACTCTGTCCTACAGGGTCTCTATGAGTCAGAATCTAATCGACAGTAACAGGTTTGGGTTTGGTTATATGCCAGACAAGGAGCCCTGGTTGCACAGTGATTAAGCACTCGTCTGCAAACCAAAAGGTTGGTGGTTCAAGCTCCCCAGATGCTCCATGGAAGAAAGATGTCACAGTCTACTTCAGTAAAAATTGCACTCTTGGAAGCCATATGGGGCAGTTCTACCCTATCCTGTAGGGTCACTATGAGTCAGAATCCACTTAATGGCAATGGAGCAACGGTGATGTGCCAGACAACATCCTAGGCATTTTATGGGCATTATCTCACTTAATTCTCACACTAGCCCTGAAAGTAAGTAGCAGTTTCACAGTTTTACATATGACATACCCAAGGCCAGAAATGCTAATCATCTTGCCCAAGGTAACAACGCCAGGATTCTAACTAGTTCTGAACTCTTTCCAACACACCAGAATGAAATGAAAGTTCTTAAGGTGCTTCTTTGGTCAACGTGACATTTATAGTTTGAATTCGTATAGGAATAGAACCACCAGGAAAGATGCTACTAGTGAAGTTCTAGCTAAACTCTTCAAAATTCATGACTTCTCATATTAAAAAGTCTCTTGTAAAAAGAATGTTTAATTAAATTCAGAAAAGAATAAGAACTTGGGGTGTATATATCAACTTAACTGAACTTCTGAACTACTCCACCACAGAATGTTAAGTGGCTTATTTAAGAAAGAAAAGTTAAACCTAATTGCTCATTCTGTAGAAACAAGGGCCTTGTTTTGTTTCAGTTTTTTAACAACTAAGCATAATTTAATCCAAAAATAACTGTTCCTGGTTTCCAATTCCTCCATTTAAAGAATGTACCAGGAAGCATATGATGTGCTAGGCATGGTTTTATTTTCTGAGACGTATACTTTGACTAACAATAATGTGTGAGTGTTGCCTAATCTTAGTCAACTTTTTTAAAAATAATTTTTATTGCGCTTTAAGTGAAAGTTTACAAATCAAGTCAGTCTCTCACACAAAAACCCATATACACCTTGCTACACACTCGTAATTACTCTCCCCCTAATGAGACAGCCCGCTCTCTCCCTCCACTCTCTCTTTTCGTGTCCATTTCGCCAGCTTCTAACCCCCTCCACCCTCTCATCTCCCCTCCAGGCAGGAGATGCCAACATTGTCTCAAGTGTCCACCTGATCCAGGAAGCTCACTCCTCACCAGCATTCTTCTCCAACCCATTGTCCCGTCCAATCCATTCTTAGTCAACTTTTAAGGCATCAGTAGACACCAGCCGAGATTGTTTTAATCTGGCACTTAGAATTCACCAGAAATGAAACCATTCTCTAATTAATGAAAGAAGCATTCGATTCTGTTAATGCTTGCCCAAATGCAATAAAAGATGAAAAATCATAAAGTTCACTCTTTCCTATGGAATAAATGCATGCTGATGAGATCTTGTGTAGCCACCAAAAATTACTGCACAAAGCAAACAAAAAACTCACTGCCATCGAGTTGAATCTGACTCATAGCGATCCTAAAGGACAGAGTAGAACTGCCCCATAGGGTTTCTAAGGAGCAGCTGATGGATTCAAACTGCTACCTTTTGGTTAGCAACTAATCACTTAACCACTGTGCCACCAGGGCTCCAGATAACTGCACATTATCCTCAAATCTCGGTCTAGTATAATACGATTAGTATAATATGATTAGTAAATGTCAAAACTTGAGTTAAGTCTCCCCAGATACAAAATTTACTCGATGGTTCTTTTGACATAGGGACTCAATTAAAACAATGCAAATGTTCATTTTTCTGAGAGCAATAGTAGCATGATAAAACATTCCCATCAACAACAACACTTGTAATGGCTGGCATTTATTGATTCCTTACTATAAGCCAGACCTTACAATCACTTTCTCATTTAATTTGCACAGCAAGTCACTGAGGTAAAACCAAAAACCTGTTGCCATGAAGTCAACTCCAACTCAAAGTGACCCTACAGGACAGAGCAGAACTGCCCCATGGGGTTTCCAAGGAGTGGTTGGTGGATCTGAACTGGTGACCTTTTGGTTACCAGCCAAGTTCTTAACCACTGTGTCACCAGGGCCCCTGAGGTAGGTACTATCATTATCTCCATTTTCTAGATGACAAAACTAAAGCCTACAAATGTAGCTTTCCCAAATATTGCACTTCTCTGACTCTGCAGTCAAAGTGCTTGTTTGCTTACCATCTCAATCCTCCAAAAATATTCTAAGGTCTTATATTTAAACTTCTCTCAATGGCAAAAGCTTAGTATCACTCTTCCAGTTTTTAATTATATTTACATATTTCTCACTGGTTAACTAGGATGATATTTCTATATGCTAAGTTATTATATTCATTGTGAATATATATATTCATGAATACATGTGTACATATATATATTATGTATTTGAAATTTCCTGGGCAATTTTTCAGAACTGTTGCAAACATGAAAAATACACTCTAAAAGTGATTTCTTTTAAATTTTGTTGTTTCGGAAAATTTTTTTGAAAATTATTGGTATGATATTGGCATTGTCATGAAGCAGGTACCTTTGCCCAAGGCCCTCACAGGCACACAGATTGATACAGCCACCTCATTCTCTAACTCAGACCAACACCTTGACCTCTCTTTGCGCCAAAACTCTGACATACATATTTAATGTTTCTTATTGTATTTTATGTCATTTCTGTTAGTATCTCTAAACTGTTCATTCCTATTCCTATATAACTTCTAATTCTGATTCGTATTATTTGACAGTGGGATTTATACCCTCAGTCATAGAGACTTTATAATGGATAAAACTCTATTAAAGCAATACTGTGTTTATACAATTCCAGACATAAGGGAGGGGAGGAATTCATCTTTATTTGTCCTGAGGATCAAACGAAATTGAAAGGGGTGCTAGATTCTGGGAGAATCAGGAGGCCTGGGTTTGAATCCTAGTCACTCCACCCTCAATCTTGCATTCTTTCATCTGTGAAATTAGGATAACTGAACTTATTTCAGAATTGTTTGGGGAGAGAAGTTTAACGAAATAATACATGTATAATGTGCAGCATAATGCCTGGAACACAAAGGTATCTATAAATTACTGCAGCACCTATTTGTCTAATGGATTGTTCAGAATATCAAGGTACTTTTACATAAACCTTTTAGATCCAAGCTAAAAACAACAAGCAAACAAAAAATATAAAGACTATGGAAGTATTTTTCAAGAAATAAAATAATTACCTAACTTCTTATTTAAGAAATTTCCATTCTATTTACTGCCATATTCAAATATAGAGAACTAAATTGCTCAGAATAGGTCTAGTATGTACTGTCACTCTGATCCATGTAAAGAAATTTTCAGTGCTATTTCCTTCCTGTTAACAGAACATTATCTTGATTAAACCCAACAATATAGCGATGCTGAGCTGTGTGCTCAAGCTTCAAAACTAAAACTGTACTGTAATTTCTCAGCCATTCCATTACTCATTAATTAAACAAATATTTATTAACTGCTTACAATAGGCCAGGTTAGGCTGTGCTCGGCAATAAGGCTACGATAACAAAACAGAGCATTACAGTGTAACTGAAAGAAAGCTACGTAAACAACAATTACAACAGAGTGTGATATTTACTAAGATAGGAATAAGCACAGGGGCACTGGAGGACTACGTAGGAGACACAAACCACTCAGCTTTGGCAAGGAGGCATCAACAAAGGCTTCCTGCTGAATGTCACCACTAAGATGAGCCGTAAAAAATGATCAGGAGGTAGGAAAAAAAGTTAGAAAGACATACAAGTAGACAGATCATTATCTTATAGGCTAGAAGGCAAGAAGGGCATAAAACAGCCAAGGAACTAAAAGCCATTCAATATGCCAGCAACACAGAGTGCGAGAGTAAGAAAATATGAATCAAAGCAGAAAAAGGGAGTAGGGAAAAGATCATGAAGAACCCAGAATGTCATCTTCAGACATTTGGAATTAGTTTTAAAATTTTTTTAAAGCTAGGTAGAAATAAGATCAGAATTGTGTTTTACAAATGCCACTCTTGTTGCAGTATAGAGAATGGATTCAAAGAGGACATTTCTAGAGTAGAAGGACCGCTTAAGAAGCTCTTCCTGTATTTTAAATAGGAACCAAGAGAACTGAACTAAAATATAGCAATGGTGGTGTTGTGAAAATGAAAGATTGAGAGATATGAAGAAGTTAGAATAGATGAGACTTAGCCATTTATTGGATGAAGGAGGTGAGGAGGAAGGAAGAGGTAAAGATGCCTTCATAGTTTTGATTGGCACAAGCTGGTAAGTGGTCTTACATAGGGAACACAGAATAAGGAGCAGGTTTGAGCAGAAATATACTGAGTTTAATTTGAGGCCTTCAAGACTAAAATGTCAATGAGAAATCCAAGTGATTTCATGACATTTGAATAGCGAACATGTAGAGAGTGAGTTTAGGGCTAAGAAAAAGGCTTGACTGGAGATCTGGAGATCATCAGCAAGAAGAGGAAGCCTTAGAAAATATGAGTTAACAGGTCAGGAATTTGGCCATGATAAAAATTGATAGTTAAAGGATCGTCAGATTAAGAGTAGCCTGAGGTGACATCTGAGAAGTGACAGGCAGGAAGATGGGAATATGAAGCCATAGAAAACAAGGAAGACCCTCTTCCAAGAAAGGAGTGGTCAGTAGTGTGGATGCTGCAGGAAGGTCGAGGAAGATAACACTGAGAACTTACAACTCTTTTAATTTCCTTCTCTATAAACTAGGGTCCCAGCACTAGGTTTTACTGGGATAAACTAGTTCAGCATTGCTTAGAATTCCTTATAAATATCTTAACGCATTCTTTGCTCCATTCTTAGAATATTTTTTCAAAACAGAGAGATGGAAGGAACCTTAACAGCTTAACAAAAAGATTCCTTGAAGTCAATTTTAATGTCAATTGATACCCGATTAATAGAGATAGAATTAAATTCAAGTATACTAAAGTCATTCCCTACAAGAAATTATTAAACAGTACTGTGATAAATAATTAAGTAAATAAAATTCAAAAATCTTAATGGTCACGGTACTTTTATTTAATATCTAAAGACATGTAACTGTTCCAAAAGAGGAGAATGGCTCAATGCCATATGTCAGAGCTACTGTGGTCTAAGAAACCTTGAACTCCATGAAATATGGCTGACATTTCAATCCACAGTAACCTATTTGCAAAGTATTCATTTGCTCCTGACTTTATGAGTATCCAATAAAAGATTGCTATTTTATGACCCATTAAAAAAGATGAAAAAATTAAATAAAATCATGAAAGACATTTGCTGGAAGTAATAAATAATTTACCTCCAATTTTCACATACTGAAAATTAAGGTGGTAACTACTCAAAAAGTTATTAAAATTATGGTGACTTAAGATATTTTGAAATCAAGTGCTAGTAGTTAATACTCTGCAGAGCTTGTTAAAAGTTAGCAGTGTGCATAATAAAGGGTTTAAGTTGAAAAATAAGGTTTCATATTTGTGACTGGCTTAAAAATTCTACTTCTAGTCATGAGTAAGTATATAAATTAAGAAGTTTTATCTAATGACACTTTTTTTGAAGTGGTTGAAGAATTCTTGGATCAAATAATTTCTTTCTGGGATACCTCTACGAATCTATGTAACTAAA
This sequence comes from Loxodonta africana, assembly GCF_030014295.1. Lineage (NCBI taxonomy): Eukaryota > Metazoa > Chordata > Mammalia > Proboscidea > Elephantidae > Loxodonta > Loxodonta africana. Next base: position 74,192,650 of record NC_087346.1, on the reverse strand, counting down.
ACATTACTATCAGAAGTTTGCTAGATTAAAAAAAACAAAACCTATATTCTGAAATGTACTAGACATCAAACCTAAAGCTGTATTATAAATGTTTTCAGTATTGCACTAAAAAGCCCTTTAAAAAAAACTTCTTTGTGTATTTTAATAAAATACTAAAAAAGTACTTGGAAATAATCACTCCATTCTTTAGTGCATTTCATCCAAAAATACCAAATGTCTTAGTGTAATAAAAACTGCTACAATAAAAATTTAGAAGCAGACATATAAGAGGATTTAAATACATTATTTAAGGACTATCCTCTACATTTCCATCTAGCCATCCCTGTTTCAAATCTTTGGGTTACAAGAAACTCACGGAGTAATTTTATGAGAAAATTCATCCTTAACTTGAGCTGACATGGGCCTCCCTTTACCTCCACCCTTTCTTTCTCCTTTCCTTGGGAGCAATAAAGAAGAAATCAAATCCCTTTTTCATATGACAGGCCTTCCAATGTTTGATGAGAGCTTGATGTGTCACACCTGAAACATGTATTTTTCTGTATTTTAATACGTATCCTATTTAACATTGTCCATATCTTATTGCCCCCCCATAGGTGTGCTTGAATTAATTAATGTTCCTCTTAAAACAACTTCTAGAACTAAATATAATATGTATAATTGAGTACAGGCAATGCAGATTAGGTGAACCTAATCACCTTTATAGGAAACCTTGGCAGCATAGTGGTTAAGAGCTACAGCTACTAACCAAAACGTAGGCAGTTCAAATCCACCAGGCACTCCTTGGAAACCCTATGGGGCAGTTCCACTCTGTCTTTCAGGGGGACTATGAGTCAGAATCCACTGTTCAGCAATGGGTTTTGGTTTAATCATCTTTATAATCAGAAAGCAATACACCATGTGAAAGAAGAGATCAATTTTTTACAATTTTGGAGAAGGGTGGAGAATAAAGAAACAGAGAGGGTCCTTAACCTTACCTCATCAAGATTCTAATGTTTCTATTCAAAATAATGACATAACTAATGCATTGATATCCATAATTAAAAAAAAAATCAAGTCTCCTTTCTTAAGAAAAAGAAGAAAGAATAAAATTGTAGCAGCATCGCCTGCTACTAAGATAATACACGTACCTACAAAGGTATGTTTTTGAAAAGTGTTCATGTGAGAAGCTGTGCTAAAGGGAGAATTTGTCCAACTAAGAAAAAGAAACAAAATCAATCCATTTTAACATAGGCAAAATAGGTTAGGCTAAATATTTTTTTTAAAAAAGAAATGTTGGCAGAAATAAAATGATTTTATTACCAAGTCAGGCCCTAGCCCCAAGTCTGCCACCCTGTTCATCTCAATAATCCTTTGGTATCAGATGCCCAAAATTTTCCACACAGTGCATGTCCCACCACTTCTTATGTAAAATACTCTGTCAAGAGTCTTCCCACACTGCCTTTTAAGATAACTAATACTATCAGTTTCATCTGATTTAGATATTTATTTCATATTTGCCAGAAGATTCTGGCCAATGTTTTTGAAAGCACATTTAACTATACCATATGCCTCCTTAAATCATCTCTATCAAACAAGCTGTAGGATAAGGCTCTGGTTCATTCTGTTCTGTTTTTCTTTCTTCACAATGTGTTTATGTATATTTACCCAATTTGTTCTGTTCTTCTTGCCAAATTACAGGTTTGAGATCTCAACTATTGCAGAGCAGCTGCGCTATTGTGACTGTCTCACAAAATATGGGTCAGGGAATAAGCCCATATCACAATTACTGGAGACACTTGTACATCAAACTGCAAGGCTGTTGCCCTGGAACAAAGAGGATTCGAAGAACTTCAAGACTTCACCCTATTCAAGCGTAAAGAAGATATTTTGGTGCAAATGAACTCTTCACAGTTTAGAATCTTTTCTTGGTAAAGACAAGCTGTTTAATTATATGACGTTTGTTTTTAAGTAACTTGTGTCCAATGAAGGATAGAAAAGAATAGCATCAGTATGTACACCCTTACATTCTTTTTGTTTAAATAGTAAGAATTTATTTTAGTTTTATCCTAGTATTAAAACTAAACCAGTTGCTAAAGAGTCTACTCGGACTCACAGAAACCCCATGTGTGTCAGAGTAGAACTGTGCTCCATAGGGTTTTCAATGGCAGATTCTTTTGGTAGCCAGGCCTTTCTTCCAATGTGCCACTGGGTAGATTCAAACTCCGAACTTTTGGTTAGTAGCCAAACACAATCATACTCCCCATCCAAGGACTTCCCTATCCTAGTGTGTGTGTATATATATGTATTTCTCAAAGCTTTTCAAAAGCCCATTCCGACAATGTTCAGCAACGATATACCTAGATAGAATTTGCCCAGATATCTTTTGTTTACTGCATAACATCAATTTCCAAATGCAGATGTATGTTCCAGCTACTGGGTCCTCTGCCAAATTCTTAGTCCACATCTCCAAGGAAACATCTTCATGTTAACATTCTTTTAAATCGAAATCCATGAGCCCTAATTTTTAAAACAAATAATCCTCAAATAAAATATAATTCTGGAAATCACTTAAGGATGAGAAAGGAACTGACAGAGCAGGCTAATGAGATGAGGCACATGCCTGTGGATCCAGCTCTGAGACTAGGCATCTGGCTCTGAGGCTGTCCATCTAGGGTTACTTCACCAGCGTGTTGTTAATTATTTAAGTGAGAGAACGAGGGGAACCATCGCTACATCTGTCACCCTCAAGCAGGAAAAACCTTCATTCATTGTTAGGCCAGATGTGTTTATTTGAAATATATACTAACTAGCTACTTAATGGGTTTGAATCCTTAGCCAAAAGCTAATTAGGTAAACATATTAACCATCAGTCACCTTACAAGGCTAAACTGCTTCAGTTGTGTTGATTTTAATCCAATTTCATAAAAAAGCTCACCTACGAAAGTATCTGAAGAAAATTCAAGGCAAAGGAAGGGTCCAAATTACTTGCAATATAACAGGGAGAACCAATAATGATGTTATCTCCACATGCCCAATAAATTAACACATAAAATCTTCCCAAGCTTTGTCTTAGTGGTATCATGTACACCATACAAAAAGAAAAGCAAAAGTAATTCTTTTAGACAGGTCTCCTTACCAAAACATTCTCAGCTTGCTTGTAGGTGAAATATTAATGTCAAGAACAGAACAAATAATGATTTCTCATGTCTGATAGTTATGATGCCATGTGTGATTTTTTAAATTGCATCTCCAGAGTACTTAGTCAATCTACATATCATAAAAGAATATTAGCAATCTCTATGGTAGCCTATTCCTAGGGAGCGTATGTCCAAAGGCAAATTCTAGAGAAAACAAATTCAGTGCCTGGGACAGAACAGGCAGATTGCATTTTATAACTACACTGCAGAAGAAAGTAAGCGGTGCTCCTTAGCTAGTGACTGTTATTAAAAAAAAAAAAAAAAAGCCAAAAGAGTTTTCTGTTCTTTTAAATGGCATATCCCGCCAAAATAGGGTCCTTATCATTTATCTCCTTACTTAAATAGACTACTGTCCCCAGCATTCAAATGCTCCCTTTTAGTTCTTTTATATTAGCAGGTAAACCAAAATATTTGAGTAAATGTCATTTATCCTTCATCCACGAACGTTTAGTGAATTTACTGTGTGCCAGGCACTGTGTTAGATGCTAGGGATACAGCAAGATACAAGACAGACAAAATTCATTCTCAGAAAGGAGGCACAAAACAAACAACTAAGTGCGTTGGAGAAAAAATAAAACAATGAAGGGGAATAGAGAGAGCCAGATCCAAGGGAGAGGGATGATCGCATTCTTAAATAGGGTGACCAGGAAAGGACTTACTGAGTAGGTGACATTTGAACAAAACTTGAAGAAGGTGAAGGAGTGAGCCATGGGAGGAAGAGCATTCCAACCAGATGGACATCATGTGCAACAGCATGGAAGTGGAGTAAGCCGACATGGTTAAGGAACAGCAAAGAGGCCAATGTGACCATAGCGGAATGAGGAAAAGGCACATAGATGATGTCTGGGCGGTAGCAAGGGGCCAGAACCTAAAGGACTTTATAGAGCATTGTAATGATTAGTTTTTACAATTAGTCTGAGTGCATGTTGGAAATTGTTGCAAAGAATTTTAAGCAGAGGGGTGAACAGAAACTGACTTGTCCTAATGGGATCCCACCTGCCAAGGGCAGAAACAGAAAGTCAAGTTGAGAAGCTAATAATCCAAGCAAGAAATGATGGTTGCTTAGTCTAGGATGATGGTAGCAATGGTGGTACTGAGGAGGGGCGGATACTGGGAATGTATTGAAATTAGAGCTGAGAAGATTTGCTAATGGCCTGGGTATAAGATAAAGAATGAAATGAACGATCACGAGAAGGATTTTTACATGAGCAACAAGAAGAATGCAGCTGCCAATAGAAAAGACAGCTTGGGGAGCAAGTTGGGGAATGTCTGGAGGTCCAACATAGAATTACAGACTCCGACAGCACAGAACTTCAAGCCAATCAATTCACCATGGCTAATACATGATTGGAAACCCTGGTGCCATAGTGGTTAAGAGCTACAGCTGCTAAGCTAAAGGTCGGCAGTTTGAATCCACCATGCGCTCTTTGGAAACCCTATGGGGCAGTTCTACTCTGTCCTATACGGTCACTATGATTACTTAGAAAGCCATTGAGTCCCACTGTGCACTTGGTGTTAAAATGGCTCCGTACAAAATTGACCCGCCTTATGTTCCAATCCCAGCCCAATGTAGCCATCGGCATATTCTCATTAACACTATATTATCATATGATGGAGAAAAGGAATCCTTTTTTTTAGAGAAAGAGAAAAAAGAGCCTGATTAGTCTTTCTTTTATAAGTTGTATTATTTTTTTTTTATTATGGAGCCCCATTCAATCAATTTAATATACAAAGGTGGTACTGCTATAATTTACTTAGACATCAGAAATGATACCTAATAGGTATCTTGAATTATTTAAGCATCCACAGAAGTCAAGTGCTCAAGTCAACTAAAAACTCCTAAAATGATTCTCTTGAGCTCCATGGAGGAAAATATGATCTTCCCTCTCTGAACACTAATCCAGACTCTGGATGATGGCCTTGTATACTTAATTTTTCTCTGTTCTAGGCAAAGATCAATATGAAGGAAACTTAGAAAACTGTATTATAGTCATGATCATAAACATATTGCTTCCATTGCTGCTGAGCTGGGGAACATTTGAAATATTTTGCAATCATTTCCTGCTTTGTAGTTGTTAGTTGTCATGGAGTCAGTTCTGACTCATGGTAACCCCATGTGTATAGAACAGAACTGTGCTCCATAGGGTTTCCAAGGCTGTGTGACCTTTTGGAAGCAGATTACCACGGCCTGACTTCCAAGGTGCCTCTGGGTGGGTTCCAACCGCCAACCTTTTGGTTAATAGCCGAGTGCTTAATGTTTGCACCACCCAGGGACTTCCTGACTAATAGACCGTAGGAAAAAATGACAAATGGAAATACTAAAATGGTAGTGCAATTATCTGTGTATAAGTGATTCAAATAAAAGTCTTTATTCCAAGCTGAATATTCCTTATTTTAGCTATCATTCTTGTTTATCACCACACAAAAGAACATGACAGTATAGATCTTAATAGGACTGGACACACATTACAGCTCAAATTGGTACAAATGTACATATGTTTTTTTAGTCTGAGATGTCCCATATTGATGATGTTCCTATTGTTCTTTAATATTAATATTTATGAATTATTATAGTATTTAATCAAAAACTCACTTCACAACTCTGTGTGTGTGTGTGTGTGTGTGTGTGTCTAAGTTCAACACACTAAAAGAATGGCTGTGGCTCTACTTACTTACAGTCTCTAACAATTATTCTCAAACCCATCTGGATAAATATTTATAGTACATTTGATGCAATATTTAAGAAAAAAGATAAAACAGACTTTACCACTTTCAACCTACCAAGAGCTGACATACTAACTAAAGTATTTTTCCTGTGGCTTACTGTTTAATGCTAATCCTGTACACCAAAATATAACACAATAAAATGTATATTTTTCACCATTTTCTAGTAGTTTGTAGCCAAAATGCTTAAAATTATTTTCGGTGAAGTACTTACTCTCCAACTTTATTCAAAGTAGGTGCAGGACAAAGCATAGAATTAAGTTGCACACTTACTGGTGTTACACCTAGAAAATAAAATGCCACTGAATTAACAATGTGTCTAAAAAAATTACTTTGCACAGTTTCATTAATCATATGAAGAGCATGCTACACACAGAGTTCAAGTTTGGAAAATTAGATACATTAGCATAAAAAAACAAAAGATGGTCATCTGAAGAAAGAGGAGAAGGAAAAGGAAACAGAACTTGGTAATAAATTATATGCTCCATTGATATATAATAGTGGCAAATCATAAATTACGATTTTTCTGACTAGAGTAAATTCACATAGTTACAAATACTATAAAGTTACTTTTTCTCTTCAACTTTTCAAATATTTTTAAATTTTTAAGGGTAAATGATATATATTTTAAAAGTGGAATTACAAATGATAAAGTAAGATGAATGCCCATGGGAAAATGACTCAAATACATTTTATGTACTAGGTGATTACATTGCCTTTTAACTTTAATAATGTATGAGGAAATATGACCTAAGCATATAAATATTCAGAAAAGTTACATAATCAACTGGATAATTCAAGAACCTGAATGAGAAAAAAATTCTGACTCCACTTATATTTTGAGGCTTTTTCTTAATAAATGGAATCTTAAACAAGTACACGTCTAATCTGTTTATATTATAATCAACAAAAAGGTGTAATCAAAAAGAGTTATGTAAAAGATTATTTTGATCAAAGATTCTATAAAAGAATCTTGATCAAAAAGGAGAAGAATGCGGAACACAGTTTAAAATCCTCATCGGATTCCAGATTTCTGGAACCATTGAGGCTAGATGAACCTCCAAAACTATCATAATGAGGTAATCTTTAAACTTTAAATCTTAAACTGAAACTACCCCCTAAGTCTTCTTTGAAGCAAAAATATTTTATCTCAAAACATAAAGTATGCCTGCCTTGAGCTTTGTGCACTTTTGAAGAATTATGTAGGTGAAATCAAATTGATAACAGCAACTCAAGAGGTTAGATGAGAAGCTTAGGGGGCCATGAGTCTAAGTCAGTGGGGTGGAACAATTCAGAGAAGGATGATGAGAATGTCGGTACAACTTAAAGAATGTAATCAAAATCAAGGAGTTGTACAAGTAGAAATTGTTGAAATGATGTATGACTGTATATATTTTCACCAAAATAAATAAATAAATAAAAGACAACGCTAACTCTTTGATACAGAGCACTTCAAAAGTGTTGTAAACATTGCTACTGAATAAAAATTACTTTGTTTCCTTCAATTGTGGAACTGATAGGAAGAGAGTTTGTTACAAACATTGCTTACCTTACCAAAATAATGGTCTTAATAGGAAAGAGAGAGATTATGACATTTGCCATGCTGAAATCCTCATCACTTTAATTCGGCAGACACATATTGAACTCCTACAGTGTATGGCCAAAAGTGTGCTAATTGCAGTCAATAGTACCATCACATAAATAGCAAAATAGCACACAAATATCCCCAAAATTTCCACCACCAGAGTGACATGAAGTTACAGAGGCTGCCTTACAGTATAAATTCCTAGAGGGAAATATACAGCCAGTCCCTAGATTATGAATGAGATTCATTCCTAAATATGTCTTTAAGTGGAATTTATACGAAGTTGGAACAGTTGGACACAGTTTGTATCTGATGTCAGTTAGTCAAATGTTTGTCTTAAAAAAAAAAAAAACCCAGTGCCGAATGTCAGTTAGTCAAATGTTTGTCTTAGTACATAGTACATAGTGTACCATTCTATGCATAAAAAACATTAGAGAAAAACTTCCAGATACAATAAAACATCTTTAACATAATAATACAGTCATAATAATAATAACGTTTTGACGCATGTTGCAAAGTAGTGCCCACTGAGTTTTTAATAGGCTTTACGAGAGTTGGTTCATAACAATGGGCTGTATGTAAGTCGGATGTCTGTAACCCAGGGACTGCCTATAATCAGCCACCAGGAAAACAAGTTTTAATGGAGAACCAGAATGTTCAGAAAACTAAGTTTTTTTTTAAAGGGAGAGTTTTCTCCAAAAGTGGATAAAAATATTTTACTCATCTGCTTTTTTCAAAGTCAGGACAATGAAAATAAAACCCAGTTTCATAAATATGATAATTGTCAACAAACTGTGCTGGATGGCCACTGGGGATACAAAGGATCTACAAGGCAAATAGCCTTATTGGGAAAATAGATAAAGAAAACAAGTGACAATAAAACAGGCAATAAGTAGTGGCGTAGTCTGAGAGAGTTAGATTTTAAGGGAGGAATAACAAGAAATAAGTCTGGGGAAAGACAACTTAGACAGTTGATGCAGAATGCAACCAGAAAAACTAAGTTCAACTATCACTTCTGTCCAATATTAGCTTTGTGACTCTAGGCAAGCTATTTTACTATGTCAGTCACAAAACCATCATATGTAAAGTGAGGCTACTTAGGCAGGACTCAAAATTTATTAAGCTATTAACAAATGCTGCCATCATTCAATAAAAAAAAAGCTACTAATTAATAATTATTATTGCATTATCATCAGTACTTCATTTCTTTCTTCTTTGATTAAACAATATACTATAGTTAGTATTAACTGGCGGAAAAAAAACACTTGATTCTGAGATGCTGTGCAAATATTAAAGTTGAGACCAGAGAAGACCTACTCTTTGTGTATGTTTCATTTACAGTATACGTGCAGAGCACACTGCCATTTCGACTCCCCAACATGAATCCTCTTCCATTCAAAACGATTTGAAATTCCTCTAGAAGTAAAAGGAAAAATAAACATTTTATTCACTTCTTTACAAAGATAACTTGAAACTACAGTATCAAAGTACATAGAGTTAATTTTTTCATACTATTCAGCCAACTAGTAACAATAAAGATGTAGCTCTATTGCCAAATCTACTTGTTTTTTAGACCCCCTAGGCAAACACAGTGAAGATACTAATCGCTGCCACATAGAAATGCACTATTTTATTTTTTTAAAATGAAGTGTTTCCCCCATAGTGATCAAGATCCTAGAACTGAAGTGTAACTCTCATTCCCATCCAGATACCATACAAACCTCCCCAAATTCTATCCTTAGGAAAACGTCAGCAGGAAAGAAACCTTTTTGTTTTTCTCTGCCTTCAGGTATTAATGTATGGGAATACAACGAAAATCAATTATTCCTGTTCTTTGATTCTCAAGACAGTCATGTGTAGCATTGTTTTGTTTTGTTGTATCGATGGCTCCAATTACACAATTCTTCTTTAACAGCTTCTCTGTATTACTAATCTTGGTTTCATTTTCTCTTGCATACAAATTTAAAAGTCATAGAAATCATGTATTTTGGACTACTAATCCCTGGTGGTGCAGAGGTTAAGAGCTCAACTGCTAACCAAAAGGCTGGCAATTGGAATCCACCAGCCGCTCCTTGGAAACCCTATGGGGCAGTTCTATTCTGTCCAGTAGCATCGCTATGAGTCAGAATTGAGCAGATGGCAATGGGTTTTTTGGTTTTAATAATCTATGTGCAGTCACTAAAAGAAGTTGATTTATTTTACCCTATCTATATAGAAGAAGTCACTAAATGTTAGAGGGTGAAATTTTTGCTAAAAGAAGGGCTAATGATCAAATATCTTGACAGGCAGGTAAGTTCTTAGTGTTTAGCTGCAAGATGTTATATTAACTATTTTGCTGTTATTGTTAGGTGCCATCAAGTCGGCTCTGATTAATAGAGATCCCATGTATAAGAGAATGAAACTTTGCCAGGTCCTGTGCCATCCTCACAATCATTGCTATGTTTGAGCCCTTTGTTGCAGCCACTGTGTCAATCCATCTCATTGAGGGTTTTCCACTTTTTCATTGACCCTCTATTTTACCAGACATGATATCCTTCTCCAGTAATTTGTCCCTTCTGATGACATGTCCAAAGTAAGCAAGACAAATTTTGCCATCCTTGATTTTAAGGAGCATTCTATCTGTACTTCCTCTGAGACACGTTTGTTCTTCTGGAAGTTCAGGGTATATCCAGTATTCTTCACCAACACCATAATTCAAACGGTTCAATTCTTCTTTAGTCTTCCTTTTTTCATTGTCCAGCCTTCACATGCATATGAGACAATTGAAAATACCATAGCTTGGGTCAGATGCACCTTAGTGCACCTTAGTGCTCAAGTGACATCTCTGCTTTTAAAACTTTAAAGAGATCTTTTGTAGCAGATTTTCCCAGTGCAATGTCATTTTATTTCTTTATTTCTTTTATTTCTTCACCGATTGTTGATCCATAAAGAATGAAATCCTTGACAATATCAATTTCTTCATCATTTATCATATTGTTATTAATATTTTAAAAGTGATTAAATCTCAATCTTCTCAACACCTCACATCTACCTAAACCAACACATATATAATAATTAATTATAAAAGAGATATAGTGCCATCACCCTCTCTATTAAATGTGTTATGAAAGGAATTTTATTTATAAGTTAAAATAAAACTTAAAATGGATTCAGTAAAAAGAGTGTGGACTTTAGAGTCAGACAGACAAGGATCTAATAGGCCAATTATTAATAGCAAGCACTGAGCTTTTCTCTGACTCAGTTTCCCCATCTATAAATAAGGGATTATAAAACTATCAAATAGTGTTGTTATGAGAGATAGGTGGAATTATAAATGCAAAGGACCTAGTATGTGCCTAGCACATAATAAGAGTTTAATAAATAATTGCTACACCTTACCCTTACTTTTCCATTTATTTTTCTTTGTTATGCCAGAAATTTATTAATCTATACTCTTAGAAAATGTCATGCTGCTTGGGGATGTTTAGGTGCACTATTTCTTTAACATTTCAATAATCATTCACCAGACAGCCCAGAAAGTGCAGAGATCAAAACCATTTGCAAACATTGGGAGGCTCTGTGGCAAATTACACAGCACACTTCCTTCCCCATCAAATCCAGTATTTTCCTTTTCTAAGTGAAATCAAGTTAAAATAACTCCAGGTTATACTCAAGGAAGAAATTAAATAGGCCAGAAAGAACCACACTCTCTGGTTAAGAATGGCTGGGAGGTGCTAAAACCCGAGGTCTGTTCTTAGCACAGCTGATGAAGCCACCTGCTTCCTTCCTGCCATCCGCCCCTAAGTCACTTCCTTATGTGCCCTGAGCTGGCAGATACTGTACCTTGGACAGGCCATCAAAGCATGGTGTTCAAAGTCCATGGATACAAATAAAAGGAAAGATTTCATATTTTATTTTACTTGCCATAGGAAAGGTCTCAAACATGTACTAAATATACAGAAGATTCTAAAAGCCTGTCACACAATATGCTCATTATTTAAAATAACACTGCAATCTTAAAAATTTGAATTTAAAATAGAAATATTTCAAGGAATTATTTAAAAATTCTTACAGAAAACGATGCCAAAAAACTTAATTTTGCTATTCTCTTTCCAACATGAGTTTCAAATCATATATTTTAACTAGGAAAAAAAAAATACAATTTCTTACAAGGTATTTTTAAATTCTAAATACTTACCCCCCACACAGACACTTGATGGCCGCAATTCCAGGATTTCAGTACATGACTGATCTAATATCTAGAAAGGAAAAGAGGAAGAACAAGATATAGAATTAAATTATAACATGAATTATAAGATTATAAATAACCTTGAGGTTCTCCCCTTAAATTCCATAGATTGGCAGAGAAAATCTATTCACAATAACGTATACAGCTTTCAAGTTCTTAGGAAATTTCTGTATTATCTTTCAGAATAGATTCTAAGATTCTATCCTCTAGGAATCTTTATTTAACCAAAGTAAATCCAGTTAAGCACAAGTGAAGTGGGGGTTCTCTCAAAGTATGGTAGCCTTGAGTATAAAAAGATAGGTGAAAACTTCTTGACAACCATAAAATCAATGCTGATCCTTTGTATCAGGCAAATTAAAGGAAAAAAAAAATTGCTTCTGAGTCTTTTCCAACTCATGGTGATCCCTTGTGTGTCAGAGTAGAAATGTGCTCCATAAGGTTTTCAATGGATGATTTTTTTGGAAGTAGATTGCCAGACCTTTCTTCTGAAGCCCCTCTAGGTGGACTCCAACCTCCAAGCTTTTGGTTAACAGCTGAGAGCATTAACTATGTAACCAACTAGGGGCTCCTATCAGACAAATAAACCAAACCAAACCCATTGCTGTCGAGTCAATTCCAACCCACAGTGACCCTATAGGACAGAGTAGAACTGCCCCACAGGGTTTCTAAGGAGTGGCTGGTGGATTTGAACTGCCAACCTTTCAGTTAGCAGCTGAGCTCTTAACCACTGTACCACCACAGCTCCACCAGGCAACTACAAGAAAGGAAATCAGGCCTCCTGTTTAATAACATTAATTCCATATGTTTTTATTTGCAGGTTCAATATAATATCAATAAAACACTTGTTCACTTGATTGTGGCATTTTAATTCTATTCTATTTCTCAGGGTCAATTCCCATGGATGCTTATTGTTCTTAGATGTATGAAATATTATTCCTGCAGAACACAGGCTCCTTGTATGAGCAAAATATTACCTTAAAAAAAAAAAAAAAAGACTTCATACTCAACATCCCCATAGCACAGGAATAGAATGGCTCCTCTTAGCTTGTTCTGAGAAGAAGATATCACCATACAAGGCACAAGGCTAAAACTGATAAACAACAATGATGAAATAAGCTGCTGGTGATGGACACAACAATCCTGTCTTTATTTTTAGAACTGCTCTGCACTACATTACCAAAGTCAGACAAATTCCAGATGATCTCTGAACAACATTCCTTTCTTGATGGAAGTTGAAAACAGATGGTGTGCAGTGGTTTCTAGCATGCCCTGTACATAACTGGAGCAAGAAGGAAGGACAGTTGCAGTAAATAGAATGCTTCCCGTGATTGCTTTAATAAAAGCGGAAATAAAAATAGTTTGTCCCTAAAATCCAATATATCAGGCCATAGAATTGTTGCTACTGAGTATGCTTCTCTGAAAAGGGTTCATCATTTGTACTTTTTTTAGATTATTGCCCAGTGAATCAGCTTTTCACAGTAATTGAGGCTTCAGTGATTAGGAGCTAAATCTTGTAAGATTTTATACCTGAGAAATTCCAGATGAGTTCTATTTAAATTCAGAAATGACCAACAAGAGGGAGAGGAGCCAAGATGGTGGACTAGTCCGATGTACCATACTCTCTCTCTACAACAAAGACCAAAAAAAAAAAAAAAAACCAAGAGAAACAAATGCAGATAACAATACTGGAAACCTGAACTCCAAAAATGCAGGATAAAGAATTGAATCAAACCCTGACTGGAAGAAGGAATTAAATGAATCCAGCAAAAGAGGAGTGAAACGGAGCAGAGGAGCTCTACCAGCCATCACAGCTCAACATGGCCATCCTGAAACAAAGCCAGCAGTGACCCTGGGTGAAGAGCACAGGAAAGTAACTTCATAGCATGCCCATAAGAGACAGAGAAACTATATAAGCATACCCAGAGAGAAGCAAGCTGAGCAGATCATTACCTGAATCTTAGGAAGGAAAACACAGAAAGGAGGGCAAAAATTCCAGGGATTCTGCCATCCACAGAGGAAGGAGGGAGCCAGGATCCAGAGTCAGGCATGCTCATGAGTGGATGTCCCTGACCTCTGAGGTGGGTGATGTGCTGGAGGTGATGGAACAGTGGACGGAAGGTCTCCCCACCCAACAGGACCCTGGGGAGCCCCACTCTCCTAGCACTTGGTCAGAGGCAGGCCCCAACTGCTGGCTGCAGCAAATGGGAAGTGTTCAGGCACCTATATAAGCTAGCTGAAGGGATGTACTCCCCTTTTTCCCACACTCCTGATCAGAAACAGCAGAGGGTACCATACCCTCGGCTACTCCACCCGACCAGAGATCATAATATGAGCTCCGCTTCCCCTCTAATCCAGCCCCATTCACCACCCCCTCACCCACCCAAAGATTGGTAGTAAGCTCACTCCTGTGCACTCACTTGATAACCTCCCATACTCACTCTCCAACTTGGAGACCAGCGGCGACTATGCTACTGTGCACCTGCCCACCCACCACTCACTCCCCTCCCAGCTGACAAGTATCAAAGACCATGTGACTGCGCTACTGCCCGTCCATCACCAACTCCGCCCTCCCTGAACTAGTGTGGGATAGTGTACACATAACCTCACATCAACCACTGACTCCTCCCCCAGCTGTAGGCACTGGCCACCGTGTGACTGTGCCAGTGCCCGACTGCCACTCACTCACCCACCCAGTGAGCAGAGGCAACCACATGATGGTGACCTCACCTGCCTACCACTCATCACCCCAGACCTGGCAAGCAGCAGCAACTGGGTGAACGAGCACACACCTGTCCAGCATACATTCCCCTGACCTGGTAAGCAGTGATGACTGTGCCTCCTATTTCCCACTACACCCACCACACCTGTCCCACCATCCACTCAGCGAATATCACCACCTGCTCATGGACCACTAGATCGATGACAGATGACAGTCAATGCCCCTAGCCTGCCCTCAACTGCCCCAAAAGACCAGCAAATAGAGACCCACGCTCACGCTCCCAGCCACTGCCCCACCCATTTTGAAACAGATGGTGAATGCCCCAGTGCTGCCAGAGTAGTGACTAAAAGTAGCACCTGCCTGGCCACCCAGAAAAATAAAAACAAAACAAAAACAAGATATCAGGACTAAGAAAACAAACATATAATAAATAAATAAACATAATAACTTCTCAATGACTCAGAGAAAAAAAAATAGACAATATCAAATCATATAAAGAAGTAGGACAAGATGGTTGACCCAAGTGACCAAAATAAAGGGCCAGAAAACCTTCCTGATGAAGAAATCATAATCGAATTACCTGATAAGGAATTCAAAAACTTACATATACGATCCTTCAAGGAAAACATAAAAATCAAGGAAAACACAGACAAAACTCTACAAGAATTCAGGAAACCAATACAGGGACAAAATGGTGAAATAAATAGACAATTAGAAACCATTCAAAAACAGCAACTAGAAATCCAGAATATTAAAAATAAAATCTCAGAAATAGATAATGGAAGGACATATGAGTAGAATTGAATCAATGGAAGACAGAATCAGTGAAATAGAGGCCTGATCCCTTGATACTTATTTGTTTGAAGAACACTCAGAAAAAAGAATGAAGAAAAATGAAGAAAGCCTAAGAGTTATATGAGACACTATCAAGAGGAATAGTTAACACATGATAGGAATTCTACAACAGGAAGAGACAAAAAAAAAAAAGAGAGAGAAAAATTTTTAAAGATTTGCTGGCAGAAGAGACTTCCCTAATATCACAAAAGATGAGAAAATATCCATCCAAGAAGCTGAATGAACCCCATGCAGGATAGACCCCAAAAGAAATTCACCAAGACATATCATAACCAAACTTTCAAAAACCAAAGATAAAGAAAGAATCCTGAGAGCAGCTTGGGAAAAATGAATTGTCACCTACAAAGGGGAAGTAATAAGACTAAACTCTGATTTCTTTGCAGAAACCAAGTTGACAAGAAGACAATGGGATGACATATATAAACCCCTGAAAGAAAAAAAAATTGCCAATTAAGAATTGTATATCCAGCAAAATCGTTCTCTCAAATATGATGGTGAAACTAGGATATTTACAGACAAACACTAATCAAGGGAATTTGTAAAACCCAGACCAACTTTGCAAGAAATATTAATGGGAGTCCTTCAGGCAGAAAACCAACATCAGACAACAACCTGAGATTAAGACACATGATAATATCAACTAGGCACCAACCAAGACAAATAATTATCAAAAATAAAGTAAAGCTACAAGACTGAAAACAGAGAACCAGAGGTGTCAATCTGTAAACAATGACAACTTCAAAATAAAAGGGGGGAATAAATAGTGTAGCTACACGACTTCTATATGGAGAGGAAGTCAAGATATAAGAGAATGTGCTAAACTTAGGAAGATTCAGGTAAATTTCAGGATAACCACAAAGAAAATCAATAAACCTACTCACCAAAATTAAAAAGAAAACCAAAAAGACTCACCAAACACAAAATGAACAATGAAGGAAATGAAAAGAAAATCTATAAACAAAAAGAACTCAGTATAGAAAAGTGGAACATAGAAACCATCAACGCCACAACAAAAATGACA
This sequence comes from Loxodonta africana, assembly GCF_030014295.1. Lineage (NCBI taxonomy): Eukaryota > Metazoa > Chordata > Mammalia > Proboscidea > Elephantidae > Loxodonta > Loxodonta africana. Next base: position 74,176,342 of record NC_087346.1, on the reverse strand, counting down.
GTAGTAAATTCATACATATGGATAAACACACTGAATGTAAATGGGTTAAATGTGCCAGTCAAGAGACAGACAGCAAAATGAATAAACAAAACATGACACATCAATATGTTGCCTACAAGAGGAGACACACCTTAGACACAAAATAAAAATAAGATAAAAATCAAAGGATGGGGAAAAATATATCAAGCAAACAATAATCAAAAAAGAGCAGGAATGGCAATATTAATTTCTGATAAAATAGACTTTAAACCAAATTCCAACATTAGAGACAAAGAAGGGGACTATATAATGATTAAAATGTCAATCCACCAAGAAGAGATAACCACGATAAATATTTATACACACAACAGCAGAGCTCCAAATACATAAAATAAACTAACAAAATTGAAAAGAGAAATAGACAATTCTACAATAATAGTAAAAGACTTTAACACACCACTTTCAGGGAAGGACAGAACAACTGGAAAGAAACTCAACAAAGACACAGAAGATCTAAACATCACTATCAAGAAACTTGACCATATACAAATATACAGAACACTTCACCCAACAGCAACATAGTACACTTTCTTCTCCAACGCACATGGATCATTCTCCAGAATAGACCACATTTTAGGCTACAAAGCAAGCCTCAATAAATTAAAAAATATTGAAATAATATAAAGCAGCTTCTCAGATCACAATGCTAAAAAACTAGAAATCAATAACAGGAAAACAAGCCAAATACATGGAAACTGAATAACATTTTGCTTAAAAACCACTGGGTAATAGAAGAAATTAAAAAATTCTTAGAATCAAACAAGAATGAAAACACAACATACTGAAACCTTTGGGACACACCAAAAGCAGAGTTTAGAAATCAATTTAAAGCAGTAAATTCACATATCAAAAAAAAAGAAAGGACCAAACTTAATACCTTAACCTGACAGCTCGAGCAAAAAGAAAAAGAACAGCAAAGGAAGCCCACAGCCACCAGAAGAAAAGAAATAATAAAAATTACAGCAGAAATAAATGAAACAGAAAAACAATAGAATCAATAAGGCTAGAAGTTGGTTCTTTGAAAAGACTGATAAAAATCAATGAACCACTGACCAAACTGACAAAAGAAAAGAAGGAAAAGATGCAAATAAACCAAATAAGAAATAAGATAGGTGACATTAAAACAGAGCCAACTAAAATAAAAAGGATTGTAACACAAAATTATGAAAAATTGTACTACAACAAATTTGAAAACTAAGAAGAAATGGACAAATTTCTAGAAGCATACCACCAACCTAACTAACGCAAACTGAGGTAGAAAATCAAGAGAAGAGTTAAAGAGATCATTAAAAAAGCTCCCAATTAAAAAAAAAAAAAGAAAGAAAGAAACTTTGGCCCAAACAGCTTCAAACGGAGGATTCTATCAAACATCCAGAGAAGAGTTAACACCAATACTACTCAAACTGTTCCAGAACATAGAAAAGGAAAGAATACTCCCAAATTTATTCTATGAAGCCAGCATAACCCTGATACCAAAACCAGGCAAAGGCACCACTAAAAAATAAAATATAGACCAATATCCCTCACGAATATAGATGCAAAAATTCTCAACAAAATTTTTGTCAATAGAATACAATGCCATATCAGAAAAATAATCCTTCATGACCACTGGGATTCATACCAGGTATGCAAGGATGGTTCAACATTAGAAAATCAATCAACGTAATCTACCACATAAATAAATCAAAGAACAAGAATCACGTGATCATCTCAATTAATGCAGAAAAGGCATCTGATAAATTCCAACTAACATTCTTGATAAAAACTTAGCAAAATAGGAATAGAAGAGAAATTCTTCAGCGTAATAAAGGGCATATATACAAAACCAACAGCCAATGTTATTCTCAACGGAGAGACTGAAAGCTTTCCCTCTGAGAATGAGAACCAGACAAGGATGCCCTTTACCACCACTCTTATTTAATATTGTACTGGAAGTCCTAACTAGGGAAATAAAGGGCATAGAGATTGGAAAGGAAGAAGTAAAACTATTCCTATTTGTAGATGGTATGATCATATACAGAGAAAATAACAGAGACTCCACAAGAAAGCCACTGGAGTTAATAGAAGAATTCAGCAATGTGGCAGGGAACAAGACCAACATACAAAAATTAGTTGGATTCCTCTACATCAACAAAGAGAACTCCAAAAAGAAAATCAGGAAAACAATACCATTTACAATAGCCCTCAAAAAAGATAAAATACGTAGGAATAAATCTGACTAGAAATGTAAAAGACATACAAAGAAAACTACAAAACACTACTGGAAGAAACCAAAAGAGGTTTACATAAATGGAAAAACATACCATGTTCATGGATAGGAGGGCTTAACATTGTGAAAATGTCAATAGTACCCAAAGCAATCTACAAATAAAATGCAATCCCAATCCAAATTCCAACATTATTCTTTAACAAGATGGAAAAACTAATCACCAACTTTATACGGAAAGGAAAGAGGCCCTGGATAAGCAAATCATTATTGAAGAAGAACAATGTAGGAGACTTCACACTCCCTGAAATCAGAACAGTCCTCAAAACAGCCTGGTACTGGCACAACAGACACGTACATCAATAGAACAGAATTGAGAACCCAGAAGTAAATTCATCCACCTATGGACAGCTGACTTTCCACAAAGTGTTGAAGTTCATTAAGTGGGAAAGAGATAGTCTCTTTAATAAATGATGCTGGCAAAACAGGATATCCATTTCCAGAAAAAAGAAACAAGATCCATGCCTCACACCATACACAAAAACTAACTCAATATGGATGAAAGACCTAAATGCAAAACCTAAAACTATAAAGACCATGGAAGAAAAAATAGGGACAATGCTAGGGGCCCTAATGTATGGCATAAATAGAATACCAAACATAACTAAAAATGCATAAATGGCACAAGATAAACTAGATAACTGAGATCTCCTAAAAATTAAACACTTATGCTCATCAAAAGACTTTATCGAAAGAGTAAAAACAGAACCTACAGACTGGGAAAAAAATCTTTAGCTGTGAAATATTCAACAAGAGTCTAATGTCTAAAATTTATAGAAAACTTCAACACCTCAACAACAAAAAGACAAACAATCCACTTCAAAAATGGGCAAAGGACATGAACAGACACTTCAAAGACATTCAGGCAGCTAACAAATACATGAAGAGACATTTGTGATCATTAGTCCTTAGAGAAATGCAAATCAAAACTACAATAAGATACCATCTCACCCCAGCAGTAATAGCACTGATCAAAAAACCACAAAACAACAAATGCTGGTGAGTTTGTGGGAAGATTGGAACTCTTATACACTGTCGGTAGGAATGTAAAATGGTACGACCGCTATGGAAAACAGTATGGCACTTCCTTAAAAAGCTGGGAATAAAAATACCATATAATCCAGTCATCTCACTCCTGGGTATATATCGTAGAGAAATAAAAGCCATGACAAGAATAGACATATGCACACCCATGTTCACTGCAGCATTATTCGCAACAGCAAAAACATGGAAACAACCTAAGTGCCCATCGACAGATGAACAGATAAACAAAATATGGTACACACACAAAATGGAATACTGTGCAATGATAAAGAATAATGATGAATCCATGAAACATCTCACAACATAGATGAATTGGTAGGACATTATGCTGAGTGAAATAAGCCAATCACAAAATGACAAATATTGGATGAGACCACTATTATAAATAGTCAATTAAAGGTTTACACACAGAAATATTTTTTCATGGTTACCAGGGATGGGAGGAAGAAGGAGGGAAAATCACTAACTAGAAAGTAGACAAGCATTAACTTTGGTGAAGGGAAAGGCAGTACACATTATGCGGGAAGTCAGCACAACATAACCAAGGCAAGGGAAGACCCTGGGAGGCACACAGGAATAAAAGGCAATGACGGTAAATACCATAACATACACAATCCTGCAACAACGTTAATAAACAATAATTTATGAGGGGATCCATAGGTAGATATGTATGCTGAATAGGTGTGGGAGGGCATATGGGAGTACAACCATGTGCATGTATAGGTTTGGCTATGGATATTTCTATATACATATTCATATTGCTGCATGTATATTCAGATATATAATAGAGCACACAGGTGGCACAGTCATAGAAACGACCTAGACATAACCAAACACCCCTAGGGACTTAGTTACCGGGATTGAAGGTTAAGGACCCAGGGGAACTCTAGGTCAATTGACATGACATAGGTCAAAAAGAAAACATTCTGCATCCTACTGTGGTGAGTAGCATCTGGGGTCTTAAAAGCTCGTGAGTAACCATCTAAGATACAACTATTGGTCTCTTTCCACTCGAAGCAAAGGAGAGTGAAGAAAATGAAAGACTCAAGGAAACAATTAGTCAAAGAACTAATGGATCAGAGGAACCACAGCCTCCACCAGCCTGAGATCAGAAGAATTAGATGGTGCCCAGCTACTACTACCAACCACTCTGACCAGGATCACAAAAGAAGGTCCTGGTTAGAGTGCAGTGGGGGAGGGAGAAGGGAGGACAAAACTCAAATTCATTTTTAAAAGACCGTATTTATGGATCTGAGAGACACTGGAAGAACCCTCAAGACTATAGCCCTTAGACACCCTTATAAGTTGGAACTGAAGCCATTCCGGGAGAACACCTTTCAGCCAAATCATAGACAGGTCTATAAATAAACAATAACACGTGAGAAAAGTGCTCTCTAGAATAATCATCTGTATGAGACCAAAAGGACAACATATGCCCAAATGCAAAGATGTGAAGGCAGGAAGGGTGTGGGAAACCTGGTGAATGGAAATGGGGAAATCAGGGTGGTAATGGGGAGAGTGCTGACAGAGTGTGGGGAGTGCAACCTATGCCATGGAACATTTAAAATGTCCTCTGTGAATCTGTGAAATTACGTTTTTTTCTCCTACTAATACTAATGATAATTAAAATCAGATTCCATAATATTCTAAACAAATGTCTGTGCTGACTTTTTCCTTTAATTTGATGTAACACGTCAAGACATCTTTAAGTAAATGGAAGTCCGAGTAGCAAGATTAAACGAGCAATTCTCCTTATGGAGAGGTGAGAGTCCGGAGAAGAAACGCCTTCACGGACCATCCATGGTCCACATCTCTGAAGCCAGGCCCTGTTTAGCCCTGTGTGGTATTTTTTGACTTTAAGTAACAGGTTCACGGTAATCTAGCAATTTATATTCTACTCAAGTCTGAGATTTAAAAAACATTACATTAAACAGAGATTAAGAATAGCTAAAGGTTGGTTAAATCTTGCTGTAACCTATACAATATATCTTTACATACAAGAATACATTTACATTACGTTGATATTAGAATTCAATTATTTTAATAAAATGAGTTTTTATAGAAATTATATAACTGAATGGAAAAGTGACTCAGTTAACACAGTAATTGAAAGGCAATCAGTTCAGACCATGAGTGATAAAATTGGCATGTTCATTTGATGCAGTCAGTTTAAGTCTCACAGAATATTGCCTGTTTGTTTTTTTATTAATCTGTTTGGACCTAATATTACTTATATTATCTGCATGCATGACTTTCTTCCTCTATTAGAAGACAAACTCTTTGAGGACAGAAATGAGATCACATTATACTGTATAGCCCTTTCAGTGTCAGGTACATCGCTTTATACATTAAATGTAAACAACAAATGCTTAGAGCATAAAGGATGAATGCATGAATGAATACTAAAAATGTCTAATTAGCAATTCAACAATCAAAACAGGACTCAGGTAAGTCAGAATAAAGGTAATTTACATGAAAAAGTATCTAGATTTTCAGCTTATTAATGTTGGAAATCCAGAAACCCATAATTTAGAACAAATAAATGTCAAAAAAAAATTTCAAAATGAAAACTAATCAACAAAGGAAGGGGATTGGAGATAAGTGAGAGAAGTGAATTTTTATACATTTTTTAAAAATAAAATTTGTCCTAAATCTGGATTTTCCATTTACAGTTCCACATTCCTACATTAAGAAAGCAATAACTAGAAACCAAAGTAATTTGTATTTGCATGCAAATAATAAAATAATTCAAATAACAATTTGATAGGTTTATTTTATTCTGCTTACACCATAATTTTTTTTTTTTTAACAGTTCCCATGGGGTTGGCATGAGTAGGGACTGACTCAAGGGCAACTAACAAAAATGGCAGTAATTCATAAATACACAATAGTTCATAGTTTATTCGCACCCTGTAATTGTAAAAGTTCAAAGGTTCAAGATATCTAAATGGGTCTTTAAAATTGTCAATACTAAATCCCAAATGAAAGAGTCAAATATTTTAAACACTCTAATTTTTCCCAAATTAAATACTGTTATTGACTGATTGAACACTGGATCAGGTGGCCCATCTATGATAATTGACGCCATATTTTTCATACTCTGCACTTCCATCATTTGTACAATAGAGGAACTTCTAGGGATGCTTCTTCAAATATATGTTGCCATCTGTCTTCATTATATTTCAATAACCCAAAACCAAACCAAACCCACTGCCCTAGAGTCGATTCTGACTCATAGCGACCCTACAGGACAGAGTAGAGCTGCCCCATAGAGTTTCCACTGAGCACCTGGCTCATTTGAACTGCCGACCTTTTGGTTAGCAGCTGTAGCATTTAAACACTACACCACCAGGGTGCCCTGGTTTCAGTAGAAATTGAAAATAGTGTCCACTAAAGGTCAGCCTTACTTGACACCAGAGGGAGCTCATAGCATCATAGACCAAACATAAAGACAAGACAAACACTATTAATAAAACCAGGGCACATTAATTTATGCACATGCTGGATGTAAAACTGCATCACTTGAGATTTGGGGGTTTATTATCTATAAAAATTGGTAAAGAATTTGATGTTCACCATGAAAAAAGTATACTTTTTCATACTATATCAAAGCATCTGTTCACTCAAAAAGCAATATTAACATATTAAGAAATCCTTAAAAATAAAAAATAATAGGTACATTATTATCATATTCCTACTTTGAAATCATCGAACATTAATATAGGAGACAAAAGGTCGAACTTTCTAAGTTAAATACAAATATCAGTAGCCAAAAATTCAAAAGGATTTGTAACATGAAAATAATGTTAGGTACTCATTATGCTCTAGGAACTGTGCTAAGCACTTTATCTGGATTATTTTCAGTTAATTCTCATAAGTCTTATGAACAGATATTACTTTTGTCCCCATTTTATTGATGAGGAAATGAGGCTTAGAGAGATTTTTAAAATTGCCCTTGAACAATCATCTCTTAAGTAGCAGAGACAGGTCGCCTCCGTCCGACTGAGCCCAAAGTCTATTCTTCTAACCAGTACACTTCACACAGTCTGACCATTACACAGCCAGCTATCTAAGAAACTAATTTAAATTTATGTTTGTTTTGTCTGGATTCCTTTTTTTACTATGAAAACAGTCTAAAAACTGGCTTATTTCTTATCATCAAAAGTATGTCACTAAGCTTTTGCTTTTCTTTTGTTCTTTGCAGTTTCTACAGGTTTGTTTTAATATCCCAAATACCACTGACTTTGGGTAAAATGAAATTACTGATCATCCTAAGAATTTAGTGATTTATAGGATACCTTTTTTACTGTGCTTAAGATCCACTCTCTTTCTATGTTCCCTATTGTCTTACTTTATTATTGCTTTCTATCTCAATCTGTTTTATACAGGTAAGACATTTGTACTTTTTGCTTCTCAACGTCATCTAGAGCCTAAAAGGCTGGAGAGGCCGTACTAGAACAATAAACTACCAGAGGCCTTAACTCTAGTTTGGGACACAACAGTTAGAAAACTAAAAACAAACTGTGTTTAGAAAATAATCAATTCGTTATTTGAACTTAGAATTTTTTGTTTTTTCATAAAAGTGACGTTCATGGAATTTAGGTTTCATAGTTTTAAACCTTTTTTTTTTTTTTTTTTTTTTTAGTTTTAAACCTTTAGGACTACCCTGAGTCCTGGAAACAGGGCATTCAGAACCAGGAGGCAGAAGAATTTTTGTTCCCTATTTTTTTCTGGATTTGGTAAATGATTTCTGACTTTGGCAAATGTTTGTGTATGAAAAGTTTATCTTTAGCCCTTTCCCCAGTCATTGCCTCACCTAGGCTGCTAGACACACATTGGTTCCTCCTCTTTTTCTAAAAAAAATCACTACCCATTTTAATGAAGCTGTTCTCATTTCATGAAGTCATTCATACTAATACAGGAAAAACTGATGCCCCGTCAAAACACCTAGATAGTATTACAACCTCAAGAAGGTATTTGTTGATCCACTAACATCCCTATACCTAGAATTTCAGACAGTGTAACAATGTAAAGCAAGAAATGCAAGCCACACGAGACAAAATGTTTTCTAAAGTGGGACCCCAACATTAGAAGACCAACTCTGCCTCCGTGTCTTCCTGAGGAGTGTTCCCCTACTGTTCTTTTCTTGTTTCTTTCCCACCTATACTTGTGAATCACAGGTCTCTAAAACCTATTTAACCTCAAGTTGCACTCACAGGAGGATGAAAAATAAAGATGCGAACCCTGAGAAGGAGAGATCAAGGCAGAGTAGTTGTTGGTATACACAAGATTTGTAAGACTTTGGTTTATAAGTCAGTGAAACGGTATAATAAAAAACAGGTTAAAACATTTCTAATTCTAAATTCTGTGCCAAAATTCTAAATTCCAGCATGTTGGTCCAAATACCTAAATTTTTAATCTCTATAATAGCAGTCTCTACACTTTCTCGTTATTGAAACTTTCTGTTCTATTTAAAATGTGTATGTCTTGAATACCTCCTTTAAAATGTATGGTAAAAGGCCTGTCATGTATTAACATAAGAAACTCAAATCCAAATATTCCTCCATTTCTGAATTGTTGGGATAAAACTTATGGGACAATACCACTCACCCCTTGGAAATTATTGTTAGCTGCCTTGGAGTGGGTCACCCTATACACGATGGGATTGGATCCAGGGCTTTCATTGGCTAATTTTTTGAAACAAAATCTCCAGGCCTTTCTTCCTAGTCCATCTTAGTCTGGAAGCTCCACTGAAACCTTTCAGCATCACAACAACATGCAAGCCTCCACTGACATGAGTAGCGGCTGCACTTGAGGCACATTGTCAGGGAATCGTACCTAGGTTTCTTGGACGGAAGGCAAGAATTCTACCACCGAACCACCACTGCCTTCCTTCTCCTTGCACATTAGAATTATTTTCTGTTGCTTCTAACTGATTGTATACAATTTTGCTGCTTTATTTGCACAATTCTGATAATCAGAATACTCTCAATAGTTCAGTGAACACTGCAAATGCTCATTCCATGCGATTTCTCTATTTGGCAAGAGAGGGGAGTAGAATAAAGGAAGGTTATTTTGTCTCTCTCAGGGTAAGTTTCTGGTTAGCAGTAAACCCGGATGCAGCCTAAGGAGCCAGCTGTGACAGTACTGCCTGCTGGCCTCCTTTGAGATTACAGATGTTTGGCAAGACATAAAAGTGGACCCAATTGTGCTGTCCCTTCTTTGCAGCTGGACTTAAATGAAGTATCAGAATGGTGTTTTGCCCTGGATACTTCAGGCATATTCCAAAGTAATTTGGATTGAGTCTATATCTAGTGCAATAAGTTCAAGCTCAGGATTTGACCATGGAACAAATTTCCATACCAGATAACAAGTGGCAAACACGCACTCTGGAGCCAGAATTGGTGAGGTTTGTGGAGATTTGAAAATCATTAATAGTTCATGCATGCATGTGAAAGCTGGACACTGAAAAAGGAAGACTGAAGAAGAATTGACGCATTCAATTTGTGATGTTGGCAAAAAATAATGAATACACGACAGACTGCTAGAAGAAGGAATAAATTAGCCTTAGAGGAAATACAGCCTGAATGCTCCTTAGAAGCAAGAATGTCAAGGCTTGGTCTCACTTTTGACACATCGTATCAGGAAGGACCAATCACTGGAGAAGGACATCATGCTTGATAAAGTAGAAGGTCAGGGAAAAAGAGGGAGACCCTCAACAAGATATATTGCACCAATGGGATCAAACATAGCAACAACTATGAGGATGGCTCAGGACAAGGTAATGTTTCATTCTATTATACGTAAGGTTGCTACGAGTCGGAGCTGACTTGAAGGAACCTAACAACAATAACACTAATTCATAGAATCCCAAGTGGTTACAAAGATTTTGTATCTTGCTTGTCTACAGGGTCACAATTAAGTCTTTATAATTATTTCATAATAGCCAGATAAAGTGAAGATATTGTCAAGGAAAGATCTACAGCAGAAATAGCCAGAGAGTAGCAGAAGACATGAGTTTTGTGAGAACCCTGAGTTGATTTCTTCTTTCTTAGAGATTTTAAAATACATTCTGAACCATATTTTGATTAATATTTTATAATTTCCTTAACATGTTTACGTAATGGACACGTTATAATAACAAATATGGGACACATACTATCATCTGCAAGAAGTAGTAAAAGCTATATTATAGCTTGAAAAATAAATACACTGGCTATATCTGTGCCCTTTTTTCTTCTGGCATTTAGGATAAAATGGGATTAATTTGTGCAGAGTTGTAGTTGGGATATATCTAAAATAAAATTTGGCATGGAATAAATTAAGATAGGGAAGAAGTCAAGAGTTATGGTGTCTTTGAAGTTAATGTTGAATTTGAGAGAAATACCTAGGATCTGTTGTTCATTGCCACCGAGTCAGCTCCAACTCATGGTGCCCTTATGTATAAGAGAATAAAACATTGCCCAGTCCGGTGCCATCCTCACAATCGTTGTTACGTTTGAGCCTAATCTAAAAGCTAAGGCTTGTGATTTGGAGATCAAGAATCCACGTGTTTGTGTTTGGTTGACTGGTTTTTGTTTTTTTTTTTAAACACTTCCTACAACTAACGTAAGCCAAGACATTTAAAAATCTCTAAACTTCCCAATTTCTAAATGACAGTAAGAATAATGCTACATTTGGAAAATAAAAGACAGCCCAGTCCATAAGAAACTACATAAATATATTTTTAAGTGACTGACAACACCATGTATTCAAAATCCAATCTAATAAAAAATATACAGCACACTACATTACAAATAGCAGCTGCTCAGTTAATATTTACTTAATTTAATTGAAAAGTAAAGATAAGACTTTCTAATAAATGTGTGAGCATTTTGACTATAAAACAAACAGGCTACATAACACTAAGCTGTTAAGTATATAAAAGTATAGAGCTTAATGAGAAGCTACTTGAGTTAATCAAATCTCATCTTCAGTTACACACAGTGAAAGAAACTTCTTTGGATGAATTCACATGGTGGTAGTCAATGGCACCCATTAGGCCTTGGACCCGATGTAAAAATATAATAATAACAATACAAAAAATAAAGGAACGATAAAAACAACACAACAACTAATGTGAATTTATGATATGTACCTTCTAAAACATGGCCAACCCTAAACGGGATGCCTGAAAAGAGGAAAAAGATATTAAATTCCATTCAGTGATTACCTCTGTGATCTCATTTTCTAAGGTCAAATCTTGGTGAAAGGGCTTTTTTCCCCAAAATGGATTATTTTATTACACTTGAATTCACATATGCTACCCAAACATCTCCAACGTTTTTACAACTCTATTAAAAATTCTAAACATTCATCCCAGCAATAATTTCCTAACACTGACTTTTGGTAAATAACATTGCCGACAACAGATCATTACAGATACTTTACAAGCGTTCTAGGAGCATCCTTAAATCAGAGAGAGACCGCTAATTCCCATGGCATACAGCATGCCAGAAAATATCACTAAGTAAGGATATAATAAAGTCTAAAAAAGGTAAGCATTTTTTCTGGCTCATTGAGAAGCTTTAACTACCACAGGAGTTCATCTCAAATATGAAGGATTCCAAGTTTAAATCTCAGAAGGAAAAATCACGAAGCAGCATTAGCTCTAACGGTCCCACTCAAATGTAGTGTTAGTAATTAGCCACTTACGTAAACAAAATAAGCAGCAAAAACAATTGAAATGACAGTTCTCACAATCTTCTCTTGTTTGCTTTTTACCTTTCAATACTCAGTACGTGATCTTTTTTTTTTCTCTCTGGTTGCTAAACCACCCAATCAGACATATTTTTCTCTTAAAGGCACTACTTCAGTTCAAAACATAATTTGCAATCATGTTTTGGTTGAGTTCATTCTTTAAAAATGCTTAGAGCTTCGAAATACCAGTTGCTCAATGCAGCCTGTACTACACTGACCCATTTCTACATACGGATTATCTCTTCTTTTGCAAGTAAGTGAGTAATATAAACACAAATGACAAATTTATAAATAAACTTTTACTCAGAGAAATGTGGAAAAGACCGTAAGTCGTAATCATCTTTTTTAACTCATCTCAGCTCAAAACAAAACAAATGCACAGTTTTGATTACACTGTTGAAAATATGCCCGTATCACAAATTTTGAAATGACAAAAAAAAATGACATTAAAGTTCCTCGACATCTCACAGTTGCCATTAAATCATATCAGATCATATTATCAGGCCATCCTTTCTCACTATAACATACAAATACATCTAAAATAAAGTTTGATTTGAAACAAAAGTTCATCTGCTTCTGGGTTTTTTGTCTGTTTTTCTTTCAGTCAGCCAAAATTCAGAATAATCTTTTAATAATTTCCTAAAGGATGAAGACTTTTTATTAAAAGTACTTTGGAAATACAGGATAAAGTAACAATAAATGGACAATGTTTCAGAACCTGAAAGAACTGAGTTCCAATATATCTTTTGTTCTGTCGTACATATTAGTTATACACATTAGTACCTATTAGTCCTATTTTCCCACTGTCTTAGTGACTAAAACATGAAACAGATTTGCCAAGCATTCTAAGTCTATATTTGTTCCACTTGATTTGTCACAAATCTACAGTGGCAAATAAAATGATTCTCTATGCAACAGAAAGTGAAAGAAAAAAAGTTTTATCAATTTTTCAAATATTTACGCCTAAAATCTACAAGCTCAGAAATCAGGAGTATCATATCCAGCTTTATAACCTAGCACCCACTATCATAAGCATAGCAGATATTCAGTAAATGCTTTTGAATAAATAAGAAATTAATATAATTTTAAAAATGATGTATAATTAAGAAATTATTCACTTCCCCAATTAAATTTATATTGATGGTAGATTTGACCATAAAAGCTGACTATTTTCCCCCCTTTTTCAATGTCCTTCTAGACAACTGAATCTATTTTCAAGAACAGGTGAGCTTCTAAAGTTATACCCTAACAGGTTAATGATAGAGGTTCTAAGAAAGAAAAACTTGTCATTTAATTGGATTCTCTGAGCAGACAGTTAAAGAGCTTGGCTGCTAATCAAAAGATTGAAGATTCAAGTCCACCAAGAAGTACCTTAGAAGAAAGGCCTGGTGACCTACTTCCTAAAAAATCAGCCATGAAAATACTATGGAACATAGTTCTACTCTGACACACACGGGCTCAGCATGAGTCAGTCAACTCGAGGACAAATGGTTCGATTTACATAACCAAATGCCATCAGTTTAACTTCCTCACAAAACGTCACACAGAAGTAATTATTTATTCAAAGCGGATTTGATTTCTTCAAGCTATAATTCCAACCAGATAAAGAAAGGACTTTATTATTAAGTAAGATTATCATGCAAATGCAAATAGAGCAATGGGCAACGAATGTCAAAATACAATTACAAAAAAATCAGTTAATAAAATGAATAAAGTTTCCATTTTATTTTTGAGTTAAGTGAATTTAGAAGGAAGGGGAAATCCTATTAGAATATGTGCCAAAAAATATTTGAAATATATTTTAAAATAGTGGACTGTGGAGCCACGGTGGCACAGTGGCTAAAAGCTCCACTGCCAACTAAAAGGTCGGCAATTCAAATCCACCAGCCACTCCTTGGAAACCCTATGGGGCAGTTCTAACCTGTTCTATAGGGTTGCTATAAGTTGGAATCCACTAGACAGCAACAGGTTTGGCTTTTGGTATAGTGGACTGTGATAGCTACTGATTTTTTTCCTACCCAGAACTCTTTTTATCCTTTTACTTCTATTAACAATGTCCCCTTTTCATTGGGGAAATAGTTTTCCACTTCGTGCGGTCCTAGTTAGGCTATCAGTCATGGCACCTTCTCTTTCCTCTCCAACTTGCCCCCATGCCCTTGTCATGGGGGTCAGAATGTGTCCCAGGCTGGTCCAAACAATACTGACACTGTATTGGTACAGGGATGAGTGCATGACCCAGTTCAGCCAATCAGAGTCCTTATCTGGGATTGTATGCTGATATACAGTACACTGACTGCATATGGATGCTGGGAGAGAATAGCTCTCATTTTCCAATGGACTTGATAAGCTAGAACTACAGAAGACTGAAGTCTTTGTCAATTACCTTCCACTGACACTCAAGGAGGAGACAGTAAGGCAAATAGAAAGGAGCATAGGCAAAATTTTCTAAAAGAGAAGAGTACATGGCTTGTTCTCCTCTGGACCCAGCTGTATCTGAGTTAATTTCACTCTCTAGACCTTCCAGTTATGTAAACCACAGACTCTCTTTCTTTTCTTTAAGCTAATATGAATTAGGTTTCCGTCACTTGTAATCAAGAATCCTAATACAGTGGAAGGAGTACTGGTGGCTCATCTATTGAACACTGGGCTGCTAACCACGAAGCAGCTCCCTGGGTGAAAGACCTGGCGATCTACTTCTGTAAAGATTATAGCCAAGAACACCCTGTGGGGCAGCTCTCCTCTGTCACGTGGGGTTGCCATGAATTGGAATCAACTCAATGGCTCCCAACAACAACAACAACACAGTAGATCATAAATAAGAGGATAAAATAGAAGTCATATGGAATCAGAAGTTATTTCAAAAAAAATGTTTTCTTACAAAAGAGAAGTTGAATTCTTTAATATTCAAACACCCCATAACAATATCATAAGAAATATTTTCAAGGACTGGCATAATTTCATCCATTCACAAATGTGAAATAAAAACTCACTGCCATAGAGTCGATTTGGACCCAATAGGACAGAGTAGAGCTGCCCCAGAATTTTCAAGGAGCAGCTGGGAGATGCGAACTGCAGAACTTTTGGTTTTGGTTAGCAGCTCTTAACCACTGCACACCAGGGCTCCAAAGTGAAATAAGCAGTGACTATTCACCTAATGGAAACCCTGGTGGTATAGTGGTTAAGAGCTATGGCTGCTAATCAAAAGGTCGGCAGTTCAAATCCACCAGGCGCTCCTTGGAAACTCTATGAGGCGGAATCGATTTGACAGCAACAGGTTTGGTTTGGTTTATTTACCTAACACTATATTAAGCACTAGGCATAAAACGGGGGGAAATTACCATCCCAACCCTTATACTATTAATATGAAACATGTTATAATGAACTACCTCAATTATATTCAGTACTAAACATTCCTGGCTAGTTCTTTTCAGAAGTAGATTGCCAGGTCCTTCTTCCTAGTTGGTCTTAGTCTGGAAGCTCAGCTGAAACCTATCCTCAATGGGTGGCCCTGCTGGTATCTGAATACCAGTGGCATAGCTTCCAGCATCACAGCAACGTGCAAGCCCCCACAGTACAACAAACTGATAGACATGTGGGGGAAATTTTGCCGAAGATCATTCAAAAGCAGCTGCAGCAGTATATCAACAGGGAACTGCCAGAAATTCAGGCTGGATTCAGAAAAGGATGTAGAATCAGGGATATCATTGCTGATGTCAGATGGATCCTGGCTGAAAGCAGGGAATACCAAAAGGATGTTTACCTGTGTTTTATTGACTATGCAAAGGCATTCGACTGTGTAGATCATAACAAATTAAGGATAACATTGCAAGGAATGGGAATTCCAAAACACTTACTTGTGCTCATGAGGAACCTGTACATAGATCAAGAGGCAGTTGTTCGGAGAGAACAAGGGCATGCTAAGTGGTTTAAAATCCAGAAAGGTGTGCGTCAGGGTTGTATCCTTTCACCATACCTGTGCAACCTGTATGCTGAGCAAATAATACAGGAAGCTGGATAATATGAAAAAGAATGGGCATCAGGATTGGGGGAAGACTCATTAACAACCTGTGTTATGCAGATGACACAACCTTGCTTGCCGAAAGTGAAAAGGACTTGAAGCACTTACTGATGAAGAACAAAGACCACAGCATTCAGTACAGATTGCACCTCAACATAAAGAAAACAAAAATCCTCACAACTGGACCAATGAGCAACATCATGATAAACATAGAAAAGATTGAAGTTGTCAAGAATTTCAGTTTACTTGGATCCACAATCAACACCCATGGAAACAGCAGTCAAGAAATCAAAAGATGCATTGCATTGGGCAAATCTGCTACAAAGGGCCTCTTTAAAGTGTTCAAAAGCAAAGATGTCACCTTGAAGACTAAGGTGCACCTGACCCAGGCTATGGTATTTTCAACCACAGCATACGCATGTGAAAGCTGGACAATAAATAAGGAAAACTGAAGAACTGACACCTCTGAATTGTGGTGTTGGCTAAGAATACTGAGTATACCATGGACTGTCGGAAGAGCAAACAAATCTGTCTTGGAAGAAGTACAACTGGAATGCTCCTTAGAAGCAAGGATGGCAAGACTGCGTCTTACCTACTTTGGACATGTTGTTAGGAGGGATCTGTTCCTGGAGAAAGACATCTTGCTTGGTAGAAGTACAGGGTCAGCAGAAAAGAGGAAGACCCTCAACGAAATGGATTGACACAGTGGCTGCAACAATGGGCTCAAACGTAACAACGACCGTAGCGATGGCACAGGATTGGGCAGTGTTTTGTTCGTACATAGGGTTGCTATGCATCGGAACTGGCTCGATGGCACCTAACAACAACAACAAAACACTTCTGGATGAAACAGAAGCCCAGATTAATCCAATTTATAGTGATCCCCACGTTATAGCCAGTCTTTTCAGTAGAAGTCCTGGAAATCAGTTTCCAATTTTGAGTAAGTTCTACTGGTTGTTTTGTTTTGTTTTTCCCTTATGAATACATGTTTATAGTTAGCTCTGACTTAAGGTTTTGATTTTTTTGTTTTGTTTTGTATTAAACCATGATTTTCAAAATAGAGGTTTCCACAACAAAGCAGACAACATTTATAGTGGAGCCTGTTATAAAAACTTAACCTAAGGTCTTACACACCCTCTTAAGCTTAGGTACCCACTTCTAGTAAAACAATCTTCTGCAGAGAAAACGAGTTTGTAATGTCTTCTCATTACATTCAAACATAGTTTTTAACACCTATCTTAGATATTTTTCAAATAAGAAGCCAATAGGCATTATTGGGGGAAACAATTTGTCTCTAAAAGTCAGATGAATCTTACACTTCCATCACTATAAATAAAGATATGTATTGAAATATACACTGGATTTATTTTTTCACTTCAGAAACAAACTAATGTCATTTGTGTACATTTCCTGTGTGTATAGGTGTTCATTTCCTCCCTATTCATGTTCCTATGTTCTCCCATTAGTCCTTGGGTGGTACAAACAGTTAATGTGCTTGGGTGCTAATCAAAAGGATGGAGGTTTGAGTCCACTGTCCACCCAAAGGCACCTTGGAAGAAAGGCCTGGGAATCTGCTTCCAAAAACTTAGCCATTGAAAATTCTGTGGAGCACAATTCTGCTCTGGCACACATGGGGTCGCCATGAGTCAGAATCGACTTGACCACAACTGGGGTTTTTTTGTGTGTGTTTTGCTTTGTTTTGTTTTTTCAACTTTCCCGTTAGTTACTTAGAAACATTAGCAGTCATTGCCCGGGACATAGTGTTCTTAATTCTTTTGGGCCAGGTTTATTTAGGAAATCAGCTTTGCTACTCATTCATCTCTTTCTGCTTAATACTTTGTGAAGTACTCTTATCAAAAACAAAACAAACAAAAATTTCAGAAATAATTCCAAATAGTAAAGCATTCTGTGGTCCTGTTCTTAGAAAAAAAGGATGTGAAGGGGTACTTTTGCAAAGTGGCTTTATTTCTATTCTTTCCATCTTATTCACCAAGCCGGAGCTCTGTTTTATTTTTAATGTTTTCTTCCACAGTGCTGTATTATGAAACACTGAATGAGAACCCGGGAGGTATTCACTTGTCGGTCTAACGTGTACTAGTTCAAACTAAAATTTCATTTTCAAATAAATATCCTGCAGTCACCTTCCAAGAAAACAAAAAGAATTTTTTGTTTGTTTGTTTCATATTCCGAGATTTTAAAGACTATCTGAAGCGAAATATAGAAGAATTAGACACTATGTTTGCAGGCAATGGGAAGTGAAAGAGAACAAGATGAGGAACAGCAACTTCAATTCTAAACTTTCTAACCTTAACATTTCCTGGAACAACCAGGTCCCTAAGGGAGAGCCCACAGGGATTTCCCAGGCTCAGTTCAACCTCTCTGCCCTTCTGCCTTCTCCATTGTCCAGTAATACCCCTGCCCACTCAGTAAAAACAACTTCGCTCTAGACAGAGGCTGGATGTCCAAGCTCATTTGATTCCCCTCTCTGTTCCTTTAATTCTATATCCAGTGAGCTCTATGGATTTTTTAATGCTTTCCAAATCTACCTATTTATTCCTAGTTTCATTTCTATGACAAGCATAGTAACAACAACGACAGCTAATATTTGCCAGGTCTGGTGCCTCAAAACCCTGCTCAACAAGTGATGGAGGTTTTTTGCCTGGAGGTTCAGCCCCACCCTGTTCCTGACATGATTCTGACCAGGGCAGGGAGTTTATGAGGTGCTTCTTCCTTGGGATCCTTGATCTAGTTTTTTTTTTTTTTAATTTTATTGTTGTTGTTGAGAATATACACAGCAAAACATATGCCAATTCAATAGTTTCTACATGTACCATTTAGTGACACTGATTATATTCTTCGAGTTGTATATCCATTCTCGCCCTCCTTTTCCGAGTTGTTCCTCCTCCATTAACATAAACTCATTGTCCCCTAAGATTCCTATCTAATCTTTGGAGTTGTTGTTGTCAATGTGCTCCCATATAGATAGTTCTTAAGAAAGCATAATGCTCAAGGCAGACTTTCTTTTTTTAATAGTTAAGTGAATCTATTGCTTGATTTTAAGAAGACTTCAGGGAATATTTTTGGTTTAAGGTTTAAAGATTATCTCAGGGCAATAGTTTCAGGGGTTCACTGAAACTTCTTGGCTCCAGGAAGTCAAGAGTCCATGAAAATTTGAAATTCCTTTCTGCATTTTTCCCCTTTTGATCAGGATTGACCTCATCTTTGATCTTTGATCAAAATGTTCAGTAATGGTAGCCAGGAACCACCCAGTTCTTCTGGTCTCAAAGCAAAAGAGGCAATTGTTCACAGAGGCAATTAGCTACACATTCTATACCCTCCTTCTATTATAGACTCTCCTTCCTCTGTTGTCCCAGGAGAATAGAAACCAATTATTATGCTTCGGATGGCCACTTGTGAGCTTTTAAGACCCCAGGCATACAGTGAACTAGACAGTAGAACAGAAATACTAAACATGTTATTAGGCCAATTAGCTGGTATGTCCTATGAAACCATGACCCTAATCCTCCAAACCAAGAAACCAAATTCCATGAGGTTTTTGGTTCTACATAAGAAGCCTCAGCAGCTACTTTTTTTTGTTTTACTTTTTTTTTTTATTGTTGTTGTAAGTACATCTATCACACAACTTTTGCCAATTCAACTTTTTACAGGTATATAACTTACTGACAGCAATTACAATAACCAGCTGTGCAACCCTACCCTTTAATCAACTCAATATTTCCATCACCTGTAGCTCCATCTCTCCCCGCTCTCCCACCCCGGTAACCACTAATAAACTTAGTTCCGTATACATTTGCCTTTTCTTGTCTTTTTATGTAAGTGAGTTCATACAATATTTGTCTTTTGTGATTGACTTATTTCATTCAGCATAATGTCTTCCAGCTCCATCCATACAGTAGCACATATCAAGACTTCATTTTTCCTACTGGCTGAGTATTCCATTGTATGTATATACCACATTTTGTTTATCCACTCATCTGTTGATGGGCATTTAGTTTGTTTCCACCTTTTGGCTATTGTGAATAGTGCTATAAGGAACATTGGTGTAAAGTCTCTGTTAGTGTCTCTGCTTTCAAGTCTTTTCAGTATATACCTAGGAGTGAAATTGCTCAGTTTATGGTAGTTCTATTTTTAGTTTTCTTAGGAACTGCCACACTGTTTTCTTGTGAAAGACCTAGAAACCCACTACCTAGAATAAGCTCTAAGGACTTATGGCCCATTGGCAATGCTATTTTCCCCTTGACTAGTGAGTTTCTACTCTGAACCACTAATTAGCATTAAAAATTCCCCCACAGAAATTCTGGCTCTTTGCTGAATGTGGAGCCCTGAAATTCTACATAGATTTGCCCATGGGAATGCTGAGTCTCATTTCCCCTGTTGTTGGCTGGGTCCTAGTCCCAAGGCCTGGGAATTTGAAACTAGGGCATAGCCAAATACTTGACTTTGTGTAGCTCTGCCATCTAGAAATCCTTGTTTTTACAACTTGCCTACTGGATTTGATTCCTTCACATATCAATGCCATGTTCTTTGAGAACTTAGATAAGATAGTTCCTTGAAGTCATCTCTAACTCACGGTGACCTTATGTACAAGGAAGGAAACATTCCCAATTCTGCAACATCCTCAAGATCACTAGCCTGTTCAAGTCCATATTTGTAGCTATTGTGCCAATCCATCTCACCTAGAGTCTCCTTTGCCTCCGATGGCCCTCTAATTAAACAAACATGATGCCTCCCTCTAGCTATTTATCCCTCCTAATAACAAGTCCAGAGCAAAAGAATCCGATAACGTTCTGCTGTGACCCATTAGGTTTTCACAGACTGTTAGAAGTAGATCGCCAGGCCTTTCTTCCTAGTCTGCCACCACCCATCTGTCAATTTGTCATAGAGTGATGACTTATGTGTTGCTAGATATCAGAAGCTATGCCACCAGTATTTCAAATACCATCAGGTTTACCCATGGTGGACAGGTTTCAGTGGAACTTCCACCCTAAGAAAGACTAGTAAGAAAGAACTTTTAGACCTTACACATGATCATTTAGATTGTTGGCTATCTCCCTCAGTGGCCCACCCTATGGAAGGATCAATAGCCTCAATCTACCTGGTCCTTAGCTTCCTACCAAATGTTTTAAAGCCCAGTCCCTCTTAGCCATTAATTCACAAAACTACTCAATGAGATAGAAATCATTATTTGAATTTGACTAGCAAGAATTTTAAAATTCAGAGAATTTCTCTTACAGGACATACCCGAGGTCATACAACTAGGAAATGGCAGAGTTGGAATTCACACCCAAGTCTTCCTATTCCCAGTGTCATACCATCTGCACTATATTAGGCTTTCATTTATCATGTCTCACAAGGAATACTGTAAGAGATTTATAACACCTCTCTGCCTTCCAAATCATCTATACCTTGCCAGAAGAGTACTCTTTCTAAACCTTCACTGCCATCATAAAAATCCCATGCTCTAAGTTAAAAAGTTCCATAATTCCTCAACTCAATTATTTATGAAATAACTGCCAATTCCTTATCAAGCATTTGAAGGTTCCCATAACCTGGATTCAGCCTACCTATCAAAGTGTAGCCCTCATATTGCTTCATAATTCAAGTTAGACCATACCTCCTCCTACCCCTCGATAACTCAGCCCAGGTAGTCCCTGAAATTCTGTGTTTCTTGTTTCTAACTAAATCTACTCAAATTGTCAGAGCCCATTTCAAATCCCACCACACACACCCACACACCCACACACAAGCCTTCTGGGACTTCACATACCAAAAACTGATCCAACCCTTATGACAACTCAGATTCTAACCATATCAGGACTTTAACACAAATTGTGTTACCTGATTCTTTTTTTATCACATAGGGTGACTCACTGAAATATCCCTCCTCTAAATCCCACAACACTTTATACTTCTTGCAGGGGACTTAACGCATTCTAAATCTCAGATCATCGTGACTTTTAACCACCTTTAGAACAAATAATTTGTCTTATATAAGTTTGTGTCCTCTCTTTCAAGCCTAACACAGTGGCTTAAGCACAGTAAGCATTCAGAAAATGAGTGAATAAATAAAATGAGTAAGATAATGAGGAAAGAAGGGAGAAAAAGACGAAAGGTTTTATACCAGTATCTAACTTGATAAAGCAATAAAATCTAAATCCTCATATATGCTAGTTAAGACTGGATGGAGACGAAACAAATTCCAAAAAATGTTACATATCATGTTTTTTTGGATAAGGATCCAAAAAATTTGAAACAGTACATTTTCCTCCAAAATTCAAATAGAATATTTGAATGATTTTCTGAATCAAATAAATTTTAGAAAACGTATTAAATTGTTAACATACAAAATGTTCATAGCAAAGGCTTTTTAAGTCCCTCGCTTTTTAATTTTTAAAATTCATTAATACTGCATCATTTTGTTTTAACTACAATGAAGAAAGGCTTCAAAATTAAATTCTTATGTCTTTTTAATTAAGACATTGATTCTAGAAAAACTATGTCTTAATAATATATGATATCTTACACATTAAAGAACCAAATCATTTAGGTCACTGGATTGGGGATAGGGGAAACGATGTATGATGATTAAGATTGTGTGTCAACTTGGCTGGGCTGCGATTCTAAGTGTTTATATGTTATCACTCCCATAATGGGATCTGCTGTGAGTAGCTAATCAGTTGAAAGGGAGTTTCCTTGGGTGTGTAGCCTGCATCCGAATATAAGTGAACATTCTGGCTTTTGCCCTCTCTGGATACTGCAGCTGCCTCCTGTTCATCGGACCTCCAGTTCTTGGGATTTGTCAATCTTCCCAGCCTATGAGCAAGAGTCCTGCTCTCTGACCTGCTGATCTGGGGTTCACCAGCCCCTGTGGCTACGTGAATTAAGAGAAGCCTCTATCTTGAATCACTGACTTGGGATGTTCTAGCCCCTACAATCACGTGAGCCATTTCCTTGATATAATCTCTCTCTCTCTCCCCCATATATATATATATATATATTTATATGCTTTACTGGTTTTGCTTCTTTAGAGAATCCAGCCTGAGATACCATGCTATCAGTTTTTTTTTCAATTAAAAGCTAATTTCAAAGAAATTAATGCACTAACACTTAAAAAGACCCAGTGTATTTTAATAACTTCTAGCTTAAAAAAGAAACTATCTGTCAATTTAGCAAATATTTTGCCTACGCAGTGTCAAACATACGAAAGACTTAAATTTTCTGATTTCTTCCATTTGCTTAGCTTTGTGTAAATACACTCCACGGTACAATTTCATCCATCAGTTTGGTAAATCATAAATAATAGAGAGATAATCTCTTCTATCTGCCTTCACTCTGGAACAAATACACCACATTTGTTTTAAAGTTCAAATATAATGTTTTTAAAATAAGATGGAACTTTGTAACTATAAAGTGTGATTCAAATTTGAGGTAGAAATGTAATTTTTGATTATTATTAAGGGTTGTGTTAGAGTAATCTCTACCCTAACAGAGAAAAGAAGTGAATTGTCTTAAATATCTATACAAACTTATCATAGTGACCCTATACAGGTCAGAGTAAAACTGCCCCCACAGGATTTCCAGGGAGCAGCTGGTGGATTCGAACTGCCAACCTTTTGGTTAGTAGCTGAACTCTTTAACCACCGTACTACCAGGGCTCCTAAATATCTATTAAGTAGGCAAAAATTTCAAAGTACACTCTGTTGGTTATAATTATCCATTAATGTGGTCATGTTTGGCTTAATGACTTCCTTTCTCTACTAGTAACCCTGCCAGATATTGTCAGGGTTTTCCTCCCCTTCCCTCTCCTCCTCAGACCTCACCCTATCCCACTCCTGGCTGGCTTCCCTGAGGATCATTTGTTCCTTCTTTTTGACAAAATAGCTGAAGTTAAACTATACTGAGATGAAAGGTATACTCATCATTCCGCTCCAGACAAAATTCAAGAGGCTTTGTTGGTAATTTGTGGCTAAATTAACTAAAATCTTTCTAATTTCATGCTAAATCTTTTAGCATAACATACTTATGCTCAGACAAGATAGACTATCATTTAAAAGAAATTATATTTTAAAGTTTCCCTAATACAAAAAGAAAAATAAAATTTAAGAGATAAGTCTAGTAAAGCAACAACAGCTTTCTCTCTTCTGGTAGTCAGCTACCAATATCTTGAAAAGAAAATCTCTGGTTATAACCCATAAAAAGAGACTTTTGAAAAGTTTATTGGCCATCTGCAGAATTGTTAATTAAACCTTTTATATAGATTAAAAAAAAAAAATCCAAAGGGAATAACCCAGGGAGGTCTTTTCTCTTTTTTCAATTGCAGGAGAATTACTTTTGTGTGTGGTCTTTCTAGCCATGGGCTTGCAACTGTTCCCAGGTGATTGTGTGATAGGGTAATTGTGGCCCACTAAGGGGCTTGGTCAGTTTTGCCTTAAAAGAGAGCCAATTCCAGGGCAGGGAGGAGGAGGTCACTACCACCACCAAGGAAGGCGAGACCAGGCAACAGGGGGCTGCAGTGCAGTGAGCTTCCCGGCCCACAGAGAGAGAAAGCTGAATGACTTTGGGCAGAGACTGAGGCCCAAGAAGAGGTGCGCCTGTAAGCACAGCTGGGGAGAGGCTATCCTGGTGGAAGGACTACATCCTGAGTGTTTTTAAACCTAAATCGGAACTGGTACTTCCCTAATAAACCCCATAATTGTTAATACGATCTGTGAGTTCTGTGTGGCCACTGCAATGAATTACAGAAAACAATACAGAAGGAGAGAATGCTGTGCAAGGGATGGTTGGTGTTAGAACTGGTAAAGATGGCAGAGAGAGGAAGCATGTCTGATGTCCACCTCATAAGAATCAGCCTTGGGCTGTTGATCCTGGTTTTCCACCTTGTGGGGTTGGAGGAGGTCAGACGCTCCCTCCATGCTGTTTTTAGGATCCCCACTGAATAGATTCCTCTTTTTCTGGTAGGTCTGGGGAAGACAGTGTGGGGAAGATGCTGACGGGATTACATGATTCAACTGTGAGTGCTAATTGTTAAAAGGGTTAGTTGTGATTGTAAAAATTGTAGAAGCTGTAAGTATAAAAGAATGGACTAAGGGGGAGGCATTGCTGGATTAGAGTATAGTGGCCCAACCTAAAGTCCCTTAAAACGTTTTGCT
This sequence comes from Loxodonta africana, assembly GCF_030014295.1. NCBI lineage: Eukaryota > Metazoa > Chordata > Mammalia > Proboscidea > Elephantidae > Loxodonta > Loxodonta africana. The sequence goes on along the minus strand of NC_087346.1, from coordinate 74,151,066 downwards.
ATGCTAATATCTCCTGAAGCTCACAGCAAGGAAAAGGGAATAATCCCTACGTGTCTGTCAGTTTGTCATACTGTGGGGGCTTGCATGTTGCTGTGATGCTGGAAGCTATGCCACCGATATATTCAGATACCAGCAAGGTCACCCATGGAGGACAGGTTTCAGTTGAGCTTCCAGACTAAGACAGACTAGGAAGAAGGATCCGGCAATCTGCTTCTGAAAAGAATTTGCCAGTGAAGACCTTCCAAATAGCAGTGGAACACTGTCTTGATATAATGCCGGAAAATGAGCCCCCCAGGTTGGAGGGCGGTCAAAAAACAACCGGGAAGAGCTTCCTCTCAAAGTCAACCTTAATGACGTGAATGGAGTCAAGCTTTCGGGACCCTCATTTGCTGATGTGGCACAACTCAAAATGAGAAGAAACAGCTGCAAACATCCATAATCCCTGCACACCAATGTAATTATAACAATAATTGCAAATTCCAAATACAATAAAATTCTATTTAAAATATACTCCACTAATCTGTTTTAGTGGGTCAAATTATACACTCTTTTGCCTTGTCTATCCTTTTCCCTATATTTGAAAATTTAAATCACAGTTAATGAAGTATTTATTCTGAATTCCACTATAAAAATGTTTACTGTTTTTGCATCGCAATTTTCCCTTAAAAATAAACACAATAATACGTGTAAACTCCTAAAATAACTGAACCTCTGTCCCATTCTGTATTTACATTTTGGTGTGCCCACTAAAAGTACTGATATGTGATCGAAGTAAATTATGTTTTTCTTTCTAAAAGTCTCCATTAATTAAAAAAACTACATACTACTAAAAACAAATTCAATAAATCTCAATCTGTGTTTCTCAAAAACACACTATTTAAAGAAAACTATTAAATGCCAGAACCAAATATTGGAAGAAACTTAAGATTTTTTTTTTTCCCTACAATAAATACCTAAAGATTAAAGTGAAATCTTTGGCTTAGAGAATATGTATTATTCACTTCCATTTTAGGATGGTGTTTACCAAAATATCATAAACGCTTAATAACAACTGGCCCTAGAGCTTCCAGCAAAAGGCAGTAAAATGAAACATAAACCTCAGCTGTGAAAACCCATGAGTTTTGCTTTGCATTTCATCACTCTCTTTCCCCATACCCTGTTTAGGATAGCCCAGATTCTAATGATCACGAGAGACAGTTCAACTGAATTTCAAACAGAAATATTATGAGCTCCAGTGAAACTATTAATCATTAAAATGGAGAGAACAACCACAGCAGTCAAATAGTCGCTGGTTCAAGTTGCCTTACTGATAACTAAGAAATACCATATTTGGAGGAGTGAGTCATCATACATTCCAAGCCAAATTTTTATTTTACATTTCTTCTATAAGCCTATAAAACTTTCAATATATCAAGATAGTTAGGAACTCCATGCCCAAAGGAACGATGTTTCTGGGGCTGTTTATGAAAACTTTAAAACTCGAAATCACAAATCTAGGCTCGTTGGACCCAATGTGCAAGAATTAACACCAAATCTCACTGACAGATGAAAGCCAGATCATTAGAACTATATATACAATACCAAACAAAACTCCTTCTTAATATCTTTATTCAAGGTAATGATGGCCAGCACTGGAATCAAGATTATGCCTTACAGTTTAAAAATATATCTAAAATTATGAGTGTCTCCTGTTCCCAGAGAATTAATTACTCACAGAATTAATTATTCCTTTGAGAGCTTGAAAACCACCTTTGACAGGGAAAACTTGTTCCTTGGAATCAGCAATTCTCTCGAGCTTTAGAAAAAAGGAGGAAACTTAATTAAGAGACGGGTAAGACATAACCAAAAACCAAACCCATCGCCGTAGAGTTGGTTCGGGCTCACAGTGACCCTACAGAACTGAGTAAAACTGCGCCGTGAGGTTTCCAACACTGTTATCTTTACAGAAGCAGACTGCCACATCTTTCTCCCACAGAGAGGCTGGTGGTTTCAAACCGCCAACCTTCAGGTTAGCAGCCAAGCACTTAATCACTGTGCCACCAGGGCTCCATGGTTAAGACATAAAATACTTTAAAAACTTCACAAAGTTTTTGGTTATATTCATCTGAAAAACTGCACCACAGGTGTAAAAAAATTCATCTACCACTGTGGCCTGTGGTAGAAGTCAGGAATTGAAAGTAATGGTAGCAGTGTTACTTGAAACACACCACCACAAAACGACCTGAGATCAGCCACGGCAATTTTACATTGGCCTCAAGTTGCAAAGCCAAAACAGTATAGGGCTCTAAGGTCTGTAAATGGCATGAGTTGCAGGAGTTTCAGCCATGCTTAGCCAAAAATCTAAATGCAAAATCATTTCGTGAGTAGAAAAAAATAATTGTTTAAATATATAATCCCTCAATACTTTATCAAAAATGTTTTATTGTAAGAAAGTCTAAGAAAAAATTTAAAAAGACTTCTACTGGACTGTCCAAGTCCCTGCACACCTGAATCAAGTTTTAAATCAAACTAAAAACCCTAAATGACACTGTCATCATAATCTTGTCAATTGAGTTAAAGAAGAGAAGCAGTTATCATATCACTTCAACACAAATTTTTATCTTATATTAGTTTCCCAATCTAAATACGTATTTCAGAAATTTCTGTTTTCATTTTCAGTAACAAAACCAACCATAATTCATAAATTCTTAACGTTGAGCTCAAGACATACAGCCAAGAAGTTCATGTTTTTATAGAAAATATTTAACAATTGGTTAATATCACAATAAGTTATCTGTGAAAATAATTTGATAAACCATCCTTCAGACAATGATGGGATTTAGATTAAAGTCCGCAGATCTGTTGTACTCACCTGAGCTTGTTCAAAATCAAGGACACCAACACAATAAACTCTAGCCCCAAGTGACCTGGATATCTTTGCCTATCGCAGGAGCGAGAGAGAGAAAGAAAGGAATTATTCAAATATTAGGCTATACACGCAGAGACACACAGCAAAGTACAGCAGGGTGTAAAGAACAGCTTCGGTTTAGTACTCACCTCTTTCTCTGCATATGATGGCACCAGGCCGTCCAACTTACCATCTGTCAGAGCAATTATGATACTAGAGGTTTTTGAGCCTCCTGCTTTCTGAATTTGTTCATTTGCCTGAAAATGAAGAATTATCCAACTCATAATTTAATTTTCACTTTTCACCAGCATGTTCCATCAAGCCAAATTTGTAAATTTGACAAAATCAAAATATTACTAACTGGCATTTAAGACAGGTTTTTGTGTTAGCCATATATAATTTGAAATATTCATATATTCACATTAAAGATTAGTTAGTATTGGGTTTAAGTGATACCAGTTTTTCGCTGTGGCTAACTGTTCTGAATATAACCACTGAAAAAATGGATAATTCCATAAAAGGCAAAAAAGGAATCCAAACTTTTCTTATCACCACCACAACTAATTTTTTTCTGTCAGTCTCATCCCTAGAACAGCTAAATGCACACACACAAAAATAAGGTAAATATGTACTGCGCTTTCGAGCTTCGTTAGAGTTATAATGTATTCTCTCCCACACTCATAAATGTAAAAGAACTTACTAGCTTTAGTCCTTCATGGATATATGTCTCTCCTACTGGGCTAACACGTTTTAAATCTTCCAAGCCTCGGCCAATTTTGTATCTGAAAAAAATGTATTATAATATTGAACAAAAGGAAAATAAGCAAAGATCACAATAAACACCTCTCAAAAAACATGGCAGTGTTACAACTAAGTTTTCTTCAGTAAGAAGCAGAAGAAAGGGTGTAAGGTTTGAGGGCAGATAACTCCTCATAACTTTTTGCTATTTTAATATGCATTTAGTAATTACTACATTATAATTATAAAAATTAAAAATGCTAACAGTTTGAAATGTCTTTAAAAATCTAAGTATATTCCCAGCATTTTTAGCTGAGAGCAGATATCGTCAATCATATTTGTTTTACTAAATGCAAAGGAGTAAAACATTTTCTCCCTCAACCACAAAAACATAAGGATTGAGTAGCTCAGCGTCAGTGGCACTTTCTCTGAAAGCATTTGTGAAATGCCCACACCACCTCACTGAAAGTAAAAAATTTTCTCTGATATCTTCAAATTCCTGAAGCACATTACTTAAACATTACTTACGGAAACAATTTCTGCTTGTGTCCACTGGGGTCAGGAGTGTCATGATTTATTCACTTTTGTGGCACCTCCCTACTCTTCCAGACACTACCATGTTCTCTTAAATATAATAGGTACTTAATACATATTTGATGAATGAATGAAAGAATAAATGGATGGATGGACGGACGGACGGATGGATAATATTTATAAAAAAGATGAAAAGCCATAGAATCTTTTTCATCTTGACTAATTCATTTTCCCAATGGAATATGTCTAAATGAAATATGACTAAATTATTAAGAGCTGCTCTGTGTGTGTGTGAGTAAAAGAATATCCAGTTTTCGGGGCTTTTATATACAGGCAGTCCCCAGGGTTATAAACAAGATCCGTTCCTAACTGTGTCTTTAAGTCTTTAAGTAGAATTTGTAGGTATATTGGAGTAGGTGCATAGGGTTCTTATTTAGCCTTACTTTAGTGCAAGAGGAAAACCTAGTGGTGTCGTGGTTAAGGGCTATGGCTGCTAACCAAAAGGTCCACGGTTGGAAACCACCAGGCGCTCCTTGGAAACTCCATGGGGCAGTTCTACTCTGTCCTATAGGGTCGCTATGAGTCAGAATTGACTCCATGGCAACGGGTTTGGCTTTTTGGTTTTTCAGTGCAAGAAAAGACTGCAAGGCTTTTTCAATGATTTAAAAGCTGCCTGTGCTTTTTGTGCTAGTCAATTTTGTTCCAGTAGCCCCACTGGGAACCCTGGTGGCATAGTGGTTAAGGGCTCTGGCTGCTAGCCAAAAGGTCAGCAGTTTGAATCCACCTAGGCGCTCTTTGGAAACTCTATGGGGCAGTTCTACTCTGTCTTATAGGGTCGCTATGAGTAGGAATCAACTGGAATCGACTGGACGGCAGTGCAATCGACTGGCTGGACCACAGTGCGGGTGCAGCAAGTGAAGGTGATTGTGATGAAGAATTTGTTGAGGTTGATTCAATTGTTTCAAAGTGAGGGCAAATTTACATAACATTGAAGGCAAGCTGTCTGTAAGTCAGGCATTCTTAACCCAGGGACTGTCGGTAGTTCCAAACTCATTGCTGTCAAGTGGATTCCAACTCACAGAGACCTCATAGGACAGAGTAGAACTGCCCCCTAGGGTTTCCAAGGAGCACCTGGTGGATTCGAACTGCCAACCTTTTGGTTAGCAGCCATAGCTCTTAACCACTACGCTACCAGAGTTTCCTGTAGTTCCAAAGACCCCTTTAAAAAATAAAGAAAACCATAGATTCTTAAAGAGATAAAATAATGTTGCAAAAATCAATTCAAAGTACACTCAAACTTCTTTTTAAAGATTTCAGTATAAAAGATCAGAAGAGAGGTCCTCTTAAGATATTATTTTCAGAATTTTAGTTATTCAGTAGAAGCAAAGATAATTGTCTTTCTGGATGGAAACTTTTGAAATAGTAAACTAAAGTATAATGCCTTAAATGAAACGTGAATAGTTCCCACACTAGCAGGGATGACGGATAAAAGGAGATTAACTATAAAAAAATATTATCTGAACATCAAGGAAAACTTACTGGAGCCACATACACACATACAACACACGCATGCACATGTGCACACACACACATAGCATGCACTATTACAACACATACCAAAAAACAGTCAAAACTTATTTTATCATGTTAGGATATTGAGTTTCAAATACTTGAAAGAAATGAGCCAAAGGAGGCTTCCATGCTCTTTAAAAGTCATTTCTTGCTTACATATTAATGTCTATAATTAAAATTATTACTAGTTCTCCATTCTCAAGGATTCCCCCCCACCCAAAAAAAAAAAAAAAACAACTTTCAGAGCATGAGGTTAATCTTCCCCCTTCCTGGTTCAGTCATCTCTATCAATAATGTTGATTGTCTCATTTAATACTTGGTTCAAAACCTACTATTATATGAACCTTTCTCTGACTTTGTTACACTCTTTTCTCTGGGATGCCCCATGCTTTCTACTCATACCTATACTCAACATTTACTGTGATGAATCATTTTGTCTCTTAAAACTTGTCTACTTTAAAAGAGTTTAGCTAATTTAATATAATTTCATATTCTTCTCAACTAAACTGCAAGTTTAGGGTAGGCCATCACAATGTCTCTTATTTGTAACGTATCTCTCTAAAAACCAAAACTCGTTGCCTTCAAGTCAATTCTGACTCAACCTATGCTAATTACTTATTATAATGCATTTTTGCAAAGTAAGTGTTTAATAAATTTTTCAATCCACCATTTAAAAAAAATTGTAATTCTACACATGATGGAATAAATTACAAAAAAGTATAAGCTTGTCTTATCTAAATATTTATGTTCAGTATCTTCAGAATGACTTGAAACTGATTCTGTCTGAACACAGATAAAAACCCAATATTTGGTGCTTCCCAGAAATGAGTGGCAGTGTGTCCTCAAGCACTAACGTTTGCTGCCAAAAGGAAAATAAAAAAGACAACTGAAATTCAAGTTTACACAAACAGATTTTGCCTGGTAAAAATAGCCTTCTCCATTCAGTTCAGATTCAGCTCACCATTATTTATGAGACCAGACAGCAGCAACACTTTAAGGTATGCCTCCTGCAGAAAACTCTAAACTGAAGGAATTGTAAATGTAAGGTTCAGAGCCGTTTGGCCTGTTGACTTATTTTATTGGAAGAGGCAAAACAGAGCAGTTCTTGGTTTTGCATCCATACCCATAGCTTCCACCATAGAGTCAAAGATTCACAGAATCCCATCATTACTTTTGAAGCTGCATAATCATAGGAGGAAAGTGCTCCTTGCCCATAGCCAATAGCCTCAATACACATGAGTCCTGGTCTTGCAGTCCCTCCAAGGGTACTATGGAATTTATTGGTGTCTCCTCAAACAACATGGTATCACTTTGGGGAAAATGGAAACCAAAATAAGACTGGGCAGATTACATGTCTTCAAAGGTTCCTAATCAACTAAAAAGAAGTTTTAAGGTTATTAATAAGCAGTTCCAGTAAGCAGTTAAACCGGAAAAAACAAACTGATGTTTATAGGTTAAAAGCAGAACTTACCGATCTACACCATGACCTTAAAGAAAACTTTAAAAGAAAGCAGAAGGGAAAATGATAAAAACAAAAAAAGAAAAAGTGGATTTGTTAAAAAGAAAAAAAAAAAAAAACCACACGTACAGCTTGAATCCAACATCTGTGAATATCAGCTTCACTGAATTTAGCTTTAATGCTATGTCTTCAACTATAAGGAATAGTAATATTGAAACTACTTTGGTGTTTGTTGTGAAGCTGTTGTCAAGGATACTGCTATCATGACACGCAAGGTATTGTGTGAGACCTTATAAGGTCTCACAGCAGAAATCTGTCACTCCTGAGTAATCACTAGACACTTCCTCCTTTCTGCTAATTACAGCTACGTAAGCTCTGTCTACTTCTTTCTCTGGCTACTGGGAAGCTCACAGTAAAATTCTTACTCATTCACAAAATTCTTCTAAGTTCCTATGGTTATCATATTGCTTCATCCTCGTTGTCTTAACTTTTCTTTTTATATATTCTTTTGCAGTATTGTTACCTTCTATGCAGCCTCAAATACTTTTTAGAAAGAGGCAGTATTTAAACAAATATTAAAGATCTGACATTTTTCTGAGAATCAGGGGATCCAACTCTATAATCAACTTTCTCCTTTACTTGCATCCAACTCTATAATCAACTTTCTCCTTTACTTGATAATTATATTTTTGAAAAAGAAGAGAAAGAGGAGGCAAACACATACTGCCTCATTTTTTCCTAATCTACAGAATTAACTAACACTGTCAATTCTGCTAGTATTTCTCAAAGGGAAGGGAAAGGAGGGGAGGGGAAGGAAGGCAAGGAAGGGGAGACAAGGCAAAGCAAAGCAAGGGAAAAAAGGGAAGGCAAGGGAAGGGAAGGCCAGGGAAGAGAAGGGAAAGGAAGGGAACATTGCAACTACAAGTTGCCATGCACTGTACTACATCAGTGGGTTTTCTGCATCCACAAAACACTCTGGATTGTGAAAGCTGTGCATGACTTCATAGCTAAAATAATATATTGAGATGGTGGCATAAATTAAATGATTGGCAGAGAATTCTGACTTGTCCAACTAACACAATGAAGGCATAATTTGATTTTAAGTACATTTTAGGAGTGACTAATGATGCAGTTTTATACAAAGTATCTATATTGTACTTGATCTTTTCAAAGCACATCACCTTAACTTTCTAGATTTCAAAGCTCTTTCCAGATTTCAGTCACACATCCGTTGAGCACCTACCAAATATGAACGTTGTAATTCTATATGGTTATATGAGAATGACTCACACGTAGTCCCGTGGCTACTCTTACACAAAGCTCCACAAATGCAGTGGAGTTCTTGGCCCTGACTGTGTATTGGAATCACGTGAAATACCTTTTAAACAATCTCTCCTGGGCCCTACTTGACGAGATTCTAAATGACTTAGCTTGTGCTAGGGACAGAGCATCACTGTTTTTTGATGATGCCCCAGGGTATTCTAATGTGCCTCCAGGATTAAGAATCTATAATAAAATCTGAAAAAAAAGAAAGAAAGGAAAAAAAAAAAAAAAAAACTTTCTCATGCAGTTGGAATGCTCTTTCCCTGAACTATTTTGTCAGTCAGTCCATCTAGTTAAAGCGTTTTGCGGTTATTAAGAAAATCTTTTAAACTGTAAATACAGTTTCTGGAATGGCATTTATAACATAATGTCATTTGGCAGCTTTGGGCATTCAGAAAGCTGTGGATGCCTAAACAGAAGAGAGGAAAGAGGAGAAAGGGAATGAAAAGTACCAAAAACAGACCCTTTTAATTATGGGTTCCCCTTTGGACTGCTATTTTGCTCTTCTGCGAAACCTAAAAATGGTGGCAGGCTGGAGATGAGGTGACAATACAGCCTAATGGATAAGACCCCAGGCTGTGGAGCCAGACTGCTTGGATTCAAACTCTAGCTCCTTCACTTACTGGATGTGTGAGCCTGTATTTTTCAGTTGCCTCATCTGTAAATATTACCACCATCAGTTGCCGTTGAGTTGATCCTGATTATGTTGACCCCATCTGTGTCAGAACAGAACAGGGTTTTCAATGGCTGATTTTTTCACATGTAGATCACCACGCCTTTCTTCAGAGGTGTCTCTGAGTGGCCTTAAACTCCCAATCTCTCAGTTAGTAGCCGAGCACATTAATTATTTGCACTACCCAGGGACTTCCATCTATAAATAAAGGTATGCTAACTCCATGGGGTTGTTGTGAAGGTCAAATGAGGCAATGCATAAAAAGTATTGACACAAAGTGAATGCTTCATAGATATTACTTATTATTCTTAGTAATATCACCTGGTGTGACAGGGACAGAGCAAGTTCAACTGCCAGCCAGCCCTCAATTCTTTCATTACACCACTCTGCATCAAGTAATGAGCACAACATACAAGTCCAGAATGGTGCTTTGGTCTCAACTCCAAATTCCAGCTTTAACACCCACTAGTCTTGAGACTTTGAGCAAGTTATACACCCTCTCTGGTCTTCCATTTCCCACATATGAAAAATGGGGATAATGATAGTGTTTACATAACAAAACAAAAAAACAACCAGTTGTTGTCAAGTCGATTTGACTCATAGCAACTCCATGTGTTTCATGGTGACACAGTGGTTAAGCGTTTGGCTACCAGCCAAAAAGGTCAGCAGCTCAAATTCACCACCTGCTCCTTTAAAACCCTATGGGGTCATTTTACTCTGTCCTATAGGGTTGCTAGGAGTCAGAATGGGCTCAACGGCAATGGGGTTGGTTTTGGTTTTATTCAAGCATACCCACTCTAATTATCTATTTGGGTTATTATATACTGCTACACTACATGCCACTCAAAAAAAAGAAAGAACTCAAAAAAGTAATTATCCTCTTCTAGGCCCTCAATTTAAAATTTTATAAAGGTTTTAAAAGACTGAAAAGTTATTTTCTAAAGGAAAACATTGCTAATACATTCTATTATAAACTAACAGGTTTTAGTTATCTCTTGAGTAGCTGGTGGTGCAGTGATTAAGAGCTCAGCTGCTAAATAAAGGTGGGCAGTTCAAATTCACCAGCCGCTCACTGGAAACCCTATGGGGCAGTTCTACTCTGTTCTATAGACCCGCTATGAGTCGGAATTGACTCCGTGGCACCAAACAACAATAACTTCAGTAGCTTATATAAAAATTCGCCTATTATTCATTTAACTGTCATTCTAATGCCAATATATGCCAAGGGTTCTGTGGTCCAGAGTCCAGAACGATGAAGCCAAAGTAGCAGCCCTGGGTCCAAAAATATCTGCTTGCAAAGTACCCTGCACAATCAGAGGCTTGTGGAAGTTTCTCCCCCCTTCAGTCTGCATTTACCAAAGTAAGGTACACGGATCACACCTCAAGTTGACACCTACTGTATTTAGTATATTTTTACTCCAGTTTCCCCACTCACTGCTTTATTGGGCCATAAGAAATTAACCCCTGCCTCTTACCAGTTGTGTCTCCCAGGCATGTGTAACAGTATGCTTCATTTTCTAGAACATACTAATAAAGCAGATGTGGAGCTTCACTGAAAGTAACTATTAACATATCCATCACTAGAATCTGAGCTACTGCCATACCCGGACCTCTGGGGTTAGCACGATGTGTGTTCAAGCAGACTTTTTTAAGCAGGAATAATCATTTCCCTAATGGAATTTTTCTTTTTTTAAAACCAGCCCAACTACAGTCCCTTCCTCTCACCACTTCACTAGTTTTGCAAGAGAACAGAATACATTTATTCTGACGAATTCTGGCTAGCTGTGAAAGCTGGAGAAGGGGGGCCTAGGGAACTTGAGCCAGTGCAGTGCAGTGGTTAAGGGCTCATGCTAATGAGTCAGACCTGAGTTTGAATCCTGGCTCTAACTACCTAGCTGTATTATTTTGAGCAAAGTCACCTGACTTCTCTAAACTGCTGTTACCTCTTGGCATGTCATGATAAAAATGATGATGGTGTACTCTGGTAACCTCCAAATACCAGTTTAGTCTTAGCCTCCTTCCTACTTAATCATCATCAACAATGCTAACAATAAAACAAGAAACAAAAAAAACTAGAAAAATCATAAATGAGAAGTAGTAAAAGGCAGGTCATTGGGGGAGATAATAGAGGCAATAAAAGAAAAGCAAATTAATAAAGTGACAAAAATTTATTGCATACTCTAGCCCTGGTGCCATGGTGGTTAAGAACTTGGCTGGTAACCAAAAGTCAGCAATTCAAATCCACCAGCTGCTCCTTGGAAACTCTATGGGGCAGTTCTACTCTGTCCTATAAGGTCACTGTGAGTCGGAATCAATTCGACAGCAAAGGGTTTTATATGTATGAGACCCTTAATTAGGCCTCCCCATGTAGGTTTTTTTTTTTTTTTTTTTAATGTAGTGGGTATGCATTATATGCATTTAATCTTCCCAACATTGCTGTATGATATGAATGATTAGCTCCTTTTAACAGACAAGATAACTGGGCACCAAGGGGTTAGGTAACTTTTCCCAGGTCACAGAGCTAGCACCCAGCTCCTATGTCTGCTTGACTCTCAGGTCCAACCCTAATTTTTCCACTTTAACGGGAGTCATCAGGAACTTTCAAGGGAACAGTTTGACATGCTCTATTCCTGAATGCTTTTTCTTTCCAATCCCTGAATTCCATGATGATTCCAAGATAACTAGCTCTAGCTACATAGAAAGTTAGCAATATTTTTTTTAACTTAAGCATTAATTAAATTAATTAATTTAATAATATTCTTGTTTAAAAAAAAAACCCAAACTTGTTATGGGTTGACTTGTGTCCCCCAAAATACGTGTTGTAAATCCTAACCTCTATGCCTGTGGTTATAATCTCATTTGGGAATGGGTTGACTTTGCTATGTTAATGAGACAGAATTAGTGTAGGGTGTGTCTTGAATCAATCTTTTTTGAGATATAAAAGAGACTAAACAAGCATAAGAAAAGCAGAGATGAGGGAAGAGAGATGCCAAGCCACAGGAAGATTGCCCAGGGGCAGAAGCTCAGCAGAGAGAAGGACCTTCCCAAAGAGCCAACAGAGACAGAAAGCCTTATCTTAGAGCTGGCACCCTGATTCAGACTCCCAGCCTCCTAAACTGTGAAAAAATTAATTTCTCTTTGTTAAACCCACCCATCTGTGGTGTTTCTGTTATAGCAGCACTAGATAACTAAGACACAACCTAAAACCAGTTGCTGTTGTGCTTACTCCAACTCTTGGTGACCCTATGTGTGTCTGAGTGGAACCGTGCTCCATAGGGTTTTCAGTGGCTGATTTTTTTGGAAATAGACCGTCAGGCCTTTCTTTCAAGGCACTTCCGGGTGAACTCAAACCTCCAACCTATTGATTAGCAGTCAAGTATGTTAAGCATTTGCACCACCCAAAGAAATCCATCACCATCGAGTCAATTCAGACTCATAGTGACCTTACAGGACAGAGTAGAACTGCCCCACAGGGTTTCCAAGGAGTGGCTGGTGGATTTGAACCACCAACCAACATTTTGGTTAGCAGCTGAAACTAACTCATTCATTCATTCACTCAACTAATATTTAGTGAGCATCTACTATGTGCAAGACTCTGATGTAGATGCTGGGATATATGGGTAAACAAGACAAAGACGGTTCCCCTGCTCTCATGGAGTTTACATTAGGTTCATGGAGACAAAAATGAAATGATTAACTGACAAAATAACTTTAGAAAGTGTTGAAAGAGATTTCTGTGTTGTAAGAGATCACTTGGGTGTTGGGGGAGTTTCTTCAGATTTGGTGGCCAGGGAAGGCCTCTCAGCAGTGGTAGCACATGAGATGAGGCCTGAGTGACAAGAACAAGCCAGTGAGTGAAAGATCTGGGGCAAAGAAAAAACAAAAGTCCTAATGTAGAAAAAAGTTTGGCATGTTTGGAGAATGGAAAGAAGGCCATTCAGGCTAGATAGACTGTGCCATACGACATTGTAGGTTAGGACTAGGTAGGCAGACTAGGTAGGGCTTTTAGGCCATGGTGAAGAGTTTGCTTTCTATTCTGTCATTATATTACTTTAAGCATGAAAGAGGGCATGACATGCTATACATTTTAAAAGATCATTCTGGCTAATATACTGCTCACCACTTATTAACTGTGTGTGCTTGGACAAGCTACATCGCCTCTCTTAGCTTCAGTTTCCTCATTTGTAAAATTGAGATATAATATTATCTATTACATGTAATCGACATGATGATTAACTGAGGTAATGCATGGAAAGCACTTTGCACACTGCTAGGCACACAATAAGTGCTCACTAAATGTTCTCAACTATAGCATTAAGATAATATTGAACAGAACTGAGCACATTCCACTATCCCCACTTACACAACACACACACAAAAAAAACCTTGTTGCCATCACATCGATTCCAACTCATAGCGACCCTATAGGAAAGAGTAGAACTGACCATAGAGTTTCTAAGCAGCACCTGGTGGATTTGAACTGCTGACTTTTTGGTTAGCAGTCATTGCTCCTAACCACTACACCACCAGGGTTTCCTATGCAACATAGTAACTTAAAATATTCCTTAAAACTAGCCCTAACTCAAAACTTTCCAATATTGAGGGGCTGGCTATTTACATATGGAATCAACACCTGACCCTGTAATACAGCCCTGGGCTAAATCAGAGCATGTGCATAACCCCTCCCCACTCCCTACCACCCTCCACCACAGTGGCTTATTCATCTTTGTGTCTTCCCCAGATGTCACAGTGCTTAATATGCCACACATAATGTAGGCAAACAGATAGGTGGGCAAATGGATGGACTGACAGACATATGAAAGGTAAAAATAATGGGAGCAAGAGAAAAAAAAAAGGAATGTTTTCAAATTGAAGTATTTGAAAGAATTAAGTATTAAAATGATGAGGACATAACATTTATAACTGATAATTTCTTGTCATGTGTAGTATTCTATTTGTGCATTTACATAGTGCTGAATGACATTTTAAACTGTAACACAGACATGGCCCTACGGTAAGGGCTCACTACTGTCTTCCAATCTTGCCTCATCTCTACTGAAAATCTTCAGCAACACTCTGAGAAACATGAAAGAGGTACTTCTCATATTTACCAAAGTACTGAAGAATTATGAGTAATAGAACTGAAATTGAGAAACCTGCTCTACATAACATTAACCTTTCTTTGCTTAACCTTGGCTTTTCTCATACACTCAGGCTTATTTGTGAGTAAGATCAATGACATTAAGAAAGTTTATGTGTAGAATTCCAATTTCCAGACTTTGAAACAAAGATCTGCAATAGTAGTCAAAATATTTGTTCCATGGTCTGACATCTAAAGATACAAATTGCTCCCACACATTTAAAAGTGTGTAATGAATGAAAAGTGACTCATAGTGAACTTATGTACAACAGAATGTAACACCACCCTGGCCTGTGCCATCCTCACAATCATTGTTACTTGAGACTATTGTTGCAGCCACTGTGTCAATCCATTTCATCAAAGGTCTTCCTCTTTTTCACTGACCCTCTACCTTACCAAGCATGATGTCCTTCTCTGGGGACTGGTCCCTCCTGATAACATGTCCAAAGTATGTGAGACGAAGTTTCACCATCTTCTCTTCCAAGAAGCACTCTGACTGTACTTCTTCCAAGACAGACTTTATTCCTTCTTCTGGCAGTCCATGGTATAGTCAACATTCTTCACTAACACCATAATTCAAAGGCACTGATTTTTCTTTGGTCTTCCTTATTCATTGTCCAGCTTTCACATGCATGTGAGGTGATGGAAAATACCATGTATTTGGTCAGGTGCACCTTAGTCCTCAAAGTGACATCTTTGCTTTTTAACAATTTAAAGAGGTCTTTTGCAGATTTGCCCAATGCAATACGTCATTTAATTTTGTTGACTGCTGCTTTCTTGGGTGTTGATTGTGGATCCAAATAAAATGAAATCCTTGACAATTTCAATCTGTTCACTGTTTATCATGATATTGCTTGTTGGTCCAGTTGTGAGGATTTTTGTTTTCTTTTATGTTGAGGTGTAATCCATACAGAAGGCTGTAGTCTTTGATCTTCATCAGTAGATGCTCCAAGTCCTCTTCACTTTCAACAAGCAAGGTTGTGCCATCTGCATAACGCAGGTTGTTAATGAGTCTTCCTCCAATCCTGCTGTCTGTTCTTCTTCATATAGTCTAGCTTCTTGGATTATTAAAATATAGAGGACCATAGAAATTTGAGAAGTTACCGATTCAATTAGTAAAAAATACAATGTAGGAGAAGAAAATATTCTTCACTGGAGTTTCTTCTGTGATATACAAAGTGCTTATCTACACATTGTCTTATTTTGATCTTCTCAGCAACTCTCTTAAGAAAACACGGCAGATATTATAAATATAAAAACTAACACTCTGAGTAGACGACTGGCTCCTAAGTCCCCAAGTCAATAAGTGGCAAAACTGGAACTCTAATGTGGGCCTTCTCAGTGTAATTTCCACCACTGCAAACTAATTCAATATGCTGCAAATACTGAAATCCATGAAAACTGAAAGTATTTCTATTTAGAAAGACACAGAGGAGCCCGCTATGTATATAATAATCTGAAGATAGCATTATTAAAATTCCTTCTGGAATTTTAGAAATCCTTTCAAATCGGACAGTGTTCCCTGCACATAAGGCTAACTCTCCCCGATCATCATAATAGTGTGTATTCTCTATTGTTAAAAAAAAAAAAAGGCCGTCAAATCCATTCTGACTCATTTTGACCCGATGTGCACAGAGCAGAACTGCTCCATTGGGTTTTCAAGGCCGTGACCTTTCGGAAGCAGATTGCCAGGGCTGTCTTCCAACGTGCCTCCAGATGGGTTGGAACCACCAGTCCCTCAGCTAGTAGTTGAATGCTTAACCCTTTGCACCACCCAGATAACAAAAAGAACAGTAATAATAATAATAAAGTTTTTCTCCATTGAAGATTTATGTGCCAGACTCTGTTCTACATGCTCCACATTCATTAACTTCAATCCTTTGAACAACCTTATGAAGTAGATATTGTTATCATTACCATCTTCACCATTATATAGATGGAAAAAACTGTGGCGTAGAGAGGATCAGTAATTTCCCCATGAACATTTGGCTAATAAACTGTAGAGCCAGAATATAAACTCAGGTAGACTTGGTCTGGTGGCTTTACTCTTGACTGCAAAATTATGTTGCCTCTTAAAAGAGAAATCTCCTCTGTCCCATTGCAGTCTCCTCCTATCACATCCAAGCAACAATAAAGGAAAAAATCACTAACTTAGATTAAGGGCTTACACTCTTTCCATGCATGCCTAAGCAATACTAATCTGGTCGACAAGTGATTAACTACATTTTCAAAATGTTACAGGGCCCAAATGCAAAGTGCCTAGCAGTGAATCTGGCACAATGTATGTAACCTACAATTACTGAAGTCAACTTTATATCTAACATTTTGCTAAGAGATTGTGCGTATTTGCGTGTGTGCGCGTGTGTATTATGTATACCATGAATGTTAGATTGCTCTCTTTTTTCTTGTAATAGCCAGTCTGTGTCCAAAGCTGTTTCTTTGTAAATTAAGCCAAGAAAATTTATTTTCATAAATGCAAGAACTCTTTTCTTATATCACTGAACACAGAAAGTTGTTATGTATGGGTTGCATGGAACTACTATTTCTATTGCCCTGGATGAGACCCAGATGCACACAAGAAAGTGCAGAGAGGAAGAGTTGATGGGAAGACTGAGGACCTAGGCTGGTCAGCCCCACCTTCAGAGCAATTTACTCTCTAGCAAAAGTTAAAGGACAAATTAGAAGACAGATATATAAACATATAATTTTCAAAACAATTTGATGAATTATAAACAAATTCTCTCCATGAATCTCTGTAAATCATGCCCAGATTGTGATTTTTAAGGAAAACAATCCATTTCTAAAAAGTGCATTGACATGCAACCTTTTAGAAACCCACAGTACAAAGCAAAGTACACCAGCTTCCATTGATAAAACTACAATTTGGAGAAATTCAGGTTCAAAGTAATACTAACTCATTCATTTATTCAACAAGAATTTATCTCACATACTTTGTGCTAAAAATAGTGGGTATAAAAATGAAGACCATGCCCCTTCCCACTATGGAACTCATAACTGATCCCATGGAAAGTAGCCACCCTTCAAAACATGTCGATGACTAATTTCAGCTTGCCACATGGGTTCAAATAACATAGAAATGGTTATCTGAAATACTGTGATGCTGGTTTGAAAAAAAGCCATACCTTTTAAAAGCATTAAAGATAGACAGATCAACAGATATAATTAAATAAAAAACAAGATCCTTTTAATTTCTATAAAAGACAAACGCATTCAGCATCAGTGGACCTCAGAGTAAAACTAGAGATCCAGGATGTCTCCTAAATCCAGTCAATTACACAAACAGAACCATGTCTTTCTCCTTCCCAATGTACTTCAAGTTCTTGGTTGATTAATGTATTATATCTAATACATGAATATTAGCAGACACAGGAAAGTAGTGAATATACAAATACGTCAGGAATCTTGGTTTCTTTGTACATTTCAAGGCCAATATAAATTATATTGATTTTATAAGGTATTATTCATACCTCCTTTCCTCTCTATTAGTAAAGAGGACTGAATTGTCTGTGCATTTGCTTGATTCCATTGAGAGGCCTGAATCGCCACTTGGAAATATCAATCATTCCTTTAAGAGTAGTCTCCACTAAAAGCCTGCAGTGAAATGATAATGCACTGACCTGTCTCCAGTTAATGGCAAAATAATGGTTGCTTGAGAAGAAAACACAATGAAAGATAACCTCATTTCAGGGCTGCAAAATAAAGAAAGGGGCAGTTAAAACATTTTTAAAAGAAATATTGATGCTATACAGATATGCAGCTAGGGAGTCTCATTTTAAATTGGTCTCATTGAATGGCCTAGGCTTCTTTTAAATGGAACTCTCTAAGTAAATACACTAACTCTGCTTAACGTTACTGCATAAGTCATTTTGGATTTAATCAATGCTTCTCAGCACTGGAGCACTCCTCCATAGCTCATAAAGACTTGCACTTAGGAAGAGACTAGCTATGGTTTTTGTTGTTTTGTGTGTTGAGTCAATTCCAACTCACAGTAACCCTATATGACAGAGTAGAACTGCCACATAGGGTTTCCTAGGCTGAAATCTTTATGGGAGCAGCTCACCACGTCTTTTCTCCTACAGAGCCTCTGGTAAGTTCAAACCACTGACTTTTCAGTTAGCAGCTGAGTACTTAACCATTGCACCACCAGGCCTCCTTAACTAGACAGATAAATTCTAGGCCAATGTAAAATTCTTTTGTAGAAAATTCTTCCTTTGGCGTTCTACCAAAATCAAAACCAAACCTGTTGCTGTCGAGTCGATTCCAACTCATAGCTGAAGTAGAACCACCCCATAGGGTTTTTAAGGAGTGGCTGGTGGATTCGAACTGCCGACTTTTTGGTTGGCAGCTGAACACTTAACCATTGCGACACCACTGGTGTTCCAGCATCTCCGTAAAGGAGGCCAGACCCTTCAGAATGGTTATCATCAGCAATATTTAGGGCTATAGAGCAGCCAGTTTGGTTTAATTGCCACAATTATGATGAGTCCATGCAAAAGTCATCATGAAATAAGAATGCTTAAAGAATGTCATATAAAATATAAAAAAATAAAATAAACTATAAATATATTTTATAAATGTAATATAAAATATTTTTAAAAACTAATAAAGCAAATCTTGGTTGTGCAGTTTCAGTTTCCCAAGTCTCAATCGCCGTATTTCTAACTGGCAACAATTACGACAGTCAGCAACATCTCCCAAGCTTTGGGACAAATATCTCACAAAATGGTTCTCGTTTCTAGGACACAGTATGCGAACATTTACTAAGATCTGAAACTAAAATTTATATAGTGAAGATCAGAATCATCTCAAAGACTTATACAAATTTTAAAAGGCATTTTCTTATGTAGTGACCTCTTATGAACTTCCTATGATATGTTGTTAATAATTGAGTAAATTAAACTTGAGCCAGGCAACTGTGTATTACAGAACTCCAACTTACAAACAAGAGCAGTTAAATAAGAACTCAGCTTCTTTAAACTGTTGTATTGAAATGATCCACTGCTTACCATTATGCTTATCATATAGATCAAAATCTATGTGGTACTCCTCAAACACTCTTGAATTAAATCAGAAAATTCCTAAACTGTCTCTTCTGCCTTTGATACTTATGAACATAAGGTCTTGTTTATTTTTCTTTCCTAGAAAGTTTTACCTCAGGCCATGTCCATACATGAAGTGTTATACTTGTCCTCGTAAGAAGGGAGCTGGTGACTGAACATGGACAAGCACGCATTTTTATAGGGATAAGTTTACTGCTGCCAATAACTGAGAGCAAGAATTGCCTAGGCCTCTACAGATTGTTTGAAGTTACTTGCAACATGACTTTCAAAATGTTTTGATCATCCAAGCCTGTTTTACAGAAAACATTTGAGCTAACAAGACTGAAGGAAGCAATATTTAATGATACAGCTTCTATCCATGGCCTTTCCATTATCTGGATAAATTTGTATTTGCTCCTTGCATTCTTTTTCTACTTAAAAAAAAAAAAAAGCCTCAGAATCTTGGTTAACTGGAGCTATTTTTAAATAGGAGATACCACTAATTCCTAGTTACCTCTAAATAAGAGAGTAAGCTGGATTTCACAGTAGTTACGCTTTTTTTTTTTTTAAGGAGAGAAAACCAATCTTTCCCAGTGAAGCTTATTGCATATATAGTACAGTCAAATTTTAAACCAGCCACACACCCACACATTGTGTAAACACAAGTCATTTCTTTAAACACACACACAAGTGTCTTTTCTGGTAGTGGGTTATTAACACATGCTCATTTGAAGTTTTCCAACACTTTTTTTTTTCTTAATGAGGATCTCTATGATACTAAGAATTGTGTAGAAAATATATTATGTATACTATTGGAATAAAATTTATTTTTTAATGTGATAGATTATGAGAAAGCATAGCTGAAATTCAAAACAGATGAAAATTAGGAAAGGAAAAGACATTTGGAATAGTACTTGAAGATGCTTCCCCAGATGAAATAAATAAGCCCTCGACAACACAGAGGCGGTCCTAATAACATTTGTGTAATCACCAACCTTTAGGCACTTAAAAAGACAACATTTCAGAAGAGTTTTCCCTGCATATCCTCTGAGCTTTGGTCTACTTTTTCTCCACTTCAAACTCCCCTGTCTAGAAAAGTAAAGTGGGAAAACATACCTTACGAATCTCTCAGTAAGTTGCTGGACAAAATTGTAAATTTCAATCCAATTATTTGCCACACTCCCAGACCTGAAAAAATAAAATTGAACTGATTAGAAAAAACCAAATACGGGCCTGAAATGTAAACATTTCAAACTGGTTCCTTCTACAACACCAGCAGAGATGTGGATAACCTGGACTCTTCTTCTAGCAAAGTAAAGGTATCTGTAGCTAAAGCTTAGTGGCTATGAGAGCCAAGGAAGTCAGCGCATCTTTGGGAGACAAACCTGCCTGCTAGTGGTTTAGAGTAAGACATGGCTTTTCAAAGATAAACACAAAAATATTTCTTAGCAGGAAATGCAAACCACACTGCGCATCTTAACTCCAGGCTTTTTCTGGCTTGAAAGAAAGCTATGTGATCAGAGAAACACCAGGCAAACTTGAGCTAGAGTGGAATAAGGTGTGCTGTGGGCAGGACAGAAGGGCCGAAAAAGAGTCCCGTTTTGGTTCCTGGGACAAGCAGAATGCTATCCCAGGAGGCCATACTCCCACTTCCCAAGAAACCCATGACTGGCAAGTAGTGAATACCCTACCACTCCAGAAGCCAAGTGGCCCGGAGCGCCTCCTACCACCCTCGCCCCACCCCGTGCCCAAACCTCGGAGATCAGAGAGCGCTTGCCCTTCGGACAGAGATAGCAACAGGGCACCCACCAGAGGGTTTTCAATACGCCCCCCCCCAGGGCGCACACACCCATCCTTAAGCCACCCCAGTCACAGCTGACCCAGTGCCGCCCTCACCAGCAGACCCTGGACCTCCTCCGGTACTCACTTGTCTAGGACAAAGTAGAGATCAAAGGCTCCTCTGCAGGAGGGTTGCTCCTGGGCGCGCAGTAGCCCCCCGGGACCGCTGAGCACCAGCAGCCACAGCCCGGGGAACAGCCAGCTCCTGGGGCTGCGGGCTCCGGACCGCCCCGCCACCATCCCGCAACCTGAGCCTTTCTGTCTCTCCCAGCCCCCTCGGTTCGGCTCGGTGGGGACGCAAAGGTGGCGGAGTCACCAGGGACGCACCCTGGGGTGGGCGGGTGTGAGCACCCGGGGTGCTGGCGCCTGGGACTACGGGGCCCACGGTTTGACAGAAGAAGGGAGAAGAGGAGGGAGGGAGGTCCTAGGAGGACAAAGAGAGTCTCCGCAACCGCCGCAGCTGCCGCCGGAACTCTTGACGAATCCCAGTGGAAGCTCAATCCAGTCCTCCCCCTCTCGATTCCGGAGAGTTCCTGCAGACAGTGAGGGCCCACGGCGACAGCTCGAGAGAGAAGTTCCTCCCCGGCCGAACCTCTAGCTCCCCTCTCGGATCTGAACCGGGAGTCCCATTCCGCCCAGAGGGCTGAAGTCTAACAGCTGCAGTGCGCTGCGGGGCAGGCGCTCCCCGGCCGCAATTAGGGCCGTACAAACTTGGAGTGGAGACTTCTCTGTTCTCGTTCCCTTTCTCCAGCGGCCCGCGCAGCTGCTCTTCGCAACTCCCCTCTGCACTCCAAAACTTTCTTCCTGCGCTTGGCTCTGGCACTGCGCCGCCGGGCCGCCCCCTTTAGGAGGAGGAGGCTGAGCGGATCTTGGAGCTAGTGGCTCGGGAAGGAGCAACGCCAAATCCAGAAGTGCGTCCTGGCTGCCTGGTCTGAGTGTGTCAGTGTGCGCCTGAGGGCGAGGGCGGGGCCTGATCTGAAGCCCGCCGAGCCACACACCCACGCTTGGGGGTTCGTGCAGAGTTGAAGATTACTAACACTTGCCAGATTCTGGAAAAAGGAGAAGGAGTTTAGAAAAACAAATGTCCTCAAGAAGCTAAACATACCCTTACATCCTGCGGGCCTGGCCTATCCCAGCAGCTGTGCAGAACAGCCCTCTGTATATGGTTTGGAGGCCAAAGATTAGCGGATTTCTTGGAAGGTGATGGCCTCCTCACTCCACCCCACCCCCACGGCACACACTTTTTTGTGCTGCACCGTTATCTACGGAAGGGAACTTCCTCTTTTTTTTTTTTTTGTAATCTATTATAATGTCATCTCACCAGGCCAAGACGAAAAAGCTGGGGGTGGGGGGGTTGGCGCTGAGAACCTCATTAGCAGGGAAAGTTGTAATGTAAGGATTTAATCCCACCGTTGCTCAATCCAAGCACCAGCTAGTAAGGCTTTCATCTTGGGGCAAACTAGGCTGCTCTTGACAAACTTGTTCAGAAGCTGACGTTTGTGTGCAAATTCTCTGCTTGTTCATTCTGCACTTCTCCCTCCTCTCTTCTCCCCACCACCTCCATCTGTGACTTCTGCCCTTCTCTCGTTGAAACTGGCGTTTAGAATTTACAGTCTTACTGTAAATACTGTGAGGGGCCACCTCCTTTTCATGTTCATGAAGTCAGTGTTTTATGAAGTGTTCCCTAAGCACTTAAGCACATACTGCCTTTTAGCATCTCTTCTCTGCAACTTTTTTCTTTTTTTGCTGAGTGCATTTAACTTTTCATTTACATTAACTTTGATACAAAACCAGATTTGTTAGCTGTTTGAGGGTAGGAACCAGTCACTTTAACCTAGATTTCTTGAGTACTTACTATGGGCCAGGCACTGTTCTAGGTGTTAGTTAACTCACAGAACAAGGTGACAAATTCTTGCTTTCATGAAGCTTGAAGTCTGGTTGAGGAGAAAAAACAGAGATAGATAGACAGACAGACAGACAGACGATAGATAGATATAGATGGATAAAAAAAAATTATAGGTAAAAAATGTCTGATAATGGAAGTTGCCTTGCAGAGATTTAAAATCTGGTGATAGAGGGCACAAAACACTAGTCTCTTTCAATTCAGGACAACTCTGACAGTCCATGCCAGCATCAAAGCTATCATTGGGGTCAGCTGAGTCCTCATTTGCAACTGCCTCAGGGTTCAGGTTTTCCTCTGCCCATTCCAGCATCCCTCACCCCTTACAAGTGTTGCTCCTGAGAGCATGCCCCAATAAATCTCCCACATGCAAAGCTCAGAGTCTCAAGATCTGTTTCCAGGAAACTGGATTAAAACAGACCCAGTTCCAAATACAGATGTTGATGATCATTCTCTCAGCGGTTGACATCCTCTATTGTCATACACAGAGATACTCATTTATAAGTAACTGCACCTTCCAAAAGCATTTTATTCACTCACAGGAACTAGTTCAGACATTCGGAAGTCTAGTTCTTTAATGACTATACCTGATAAAAAGTTTAAATAAGCTTTGTCACCTATAGGTACTAAAGATTTATTTTCTTCCTCTGAATCACTGTAGATATCACATAATGAATCATTTCACAGGTAATGTGAGTATGAATCACTTCCACTGTGGTGACTATTTGTGCTTTACTTCCAGGAGAGGTATGTCTGTCATACTAAGATACCTACAGGTAAATAATATAGGTTATATGATTTTACACACAGATTAAAGAGTAAATTTTCTTTTCATATGTTTATTGCTGCTGTTGTTGGCTGTTTGCCTCTTTTGTTTGTTGTTTGATGGGGTAGAGGAGGTAGAGATAAATTGGCGTTACCAGTACTAGTTCCAGTTGCCTTCAAGTTTATTCTGACTCATGGCGACCCCATGTGTTGTAGAGTAGAAGTGAACCGCAGGGGGTATTCATGGCTGTGACCTTTCAGGAGCAGATCACTGGGCCTTTCTTCCAAGGTGCCTCTGGGTGGGTTCAAATAGCCAACTTTTTGTTAGTAGTTGAGTGCTTAACCACTTGCACCACCCAGGGACTCCTAAATCGGTGTCAGGGGATTGAAAATATGAACTACTTGAGAGTAGAGGGTACAACTTTTGTGCTTAGAACATTACCAGACACAGAATATGTGTCAATGAATATTTGTTAAACAAAAATCAGTAAATAATTACATTAAATTCAACATAAAATCCAAAGGAGCTCTGACATAGAAGGGATGGACAAATGACGGGAGTCCTAGGGAAGACTTTTAGTTATCAGGTATCAATATCAAAATATCCTACATGCAGTAAACTGAGTTTGAATTTTTTTATTTATGAGCATATTTTATGTAATAAGGTGATAAATTCTAAAGTTGAATTAAAAATTTGATTTGGATAAAATGATTTTCAAAGAGTAGGGGCATGCATGGATTGTGAATCAAAATACTTCATTGCAAATCCAGATAATTTGATAAAGGGAGAAAAAAATAGATTTATTTATCTAAATATATCAGTCCAAAGTCTCTCCCTCTCTGGCTTAAAAATCTGATATGATTCTTGATTTAAAATAGAATATGAAACTGCAGCCCCGGCATATTGATCATGGTGCAAAAGTCAGTTTGAAACCTTACTGGTCTAGTCCCAAACTGACACAATGTCGGAATTCTTTCATTGATGGAAGGGAAGGAGAATGTTGCCATTGCTAACATTCCTTCATGGCATGGTGAGATTTCCAAACTTGCCTGGACTTTCACCTTCCCTTATTGTTGTTTGGGAACAGGTTGAACAACAATCTTCCTTGCCCAGGACTATCCCAAAGACTCATTCCAATTTTAGCACTGAAAGTCCCATGTCCCTGGACACCCCTCAGTCTTGGGCAAATCAGGACAGTTGGTCACCCCAGTAATTAATGACCCTCCCACTAATTTTCATGAGATAAACGTGCTTTGGTTAAGTATTGGCCTGTGCTAGGTTAGGCCATTTCCTGCTGTATAGTTTACATTAGCAAGTGAGTGAAATGCAAAAGGATCCAGATTGGGATTATTATTTATCTGAACAAACAGAAAAAAAAAGGTAATATGCTTTTTTATATCAGTCACCACTGCTGGCCTCTTAGGAAAGAAAAATTGGGTGGTAGGACATTAAGAGGACTTGCAAGTTCTGGGGATGAAGAAGAGTAAAGAAACATAACAACGAAATGTAATATGTGATTTGGGACTGAATTATTTTGCTATAAAGGATTTTATTGCTACAATTGGAAAAACTTGAATAGAGTCCGAGGAGTAGACATTAATTTCTGATTTTGACAGTTATATTGTGGTTATGTAGGAGAATATCCTTATTTGAGGAAAGAACAGAAAAATTACGTGGGCATGATGGGTCATCGTGTCAGCAGCTCACTCTCAAATGGTTCAGGAAAAACAATTCTTTATACAGTGCTTTCAGCTTTTGTCTAGGATTATTTCAAAATTTATATAAGAGGAGGAGACGAAGGAGACATGACAACAACATGTAACCTGGATTTGATCCTCGAACAGAAAAAAAGATATTAGTGGGAATATTGGTGAAATTCCAATAAAGCAGTTTAGTTAATAGCACTAATTCCATTAGTATTAACAGTATTGTACCAATGTTATTTGGTTAATTTTGACAAATGTGCCGGGGTTATATAAGATGTTAATGTGAAAGGGAATGCAGGAACTCTCTGTAGTATATTTGCAACATATTTTTATTAAAATTATTCCTAAAAATGCCAAAAGGCCTCAAACAGCCAAAGCAATTTTGAAGAAAAAGAACAAAATAGGAGGACTCATATTTTCTAATTTCAAAATGTACCCTACAGCTACAGTAGCCAAAACAGTCTGGTACTGGTATAATAAGAGACACATAGATCAGTGGAAGAGAATTGGGAGTACAGAAATAAATCCATACATCTATGGTCAACTGATATTTGACAAGGGTGCTAAGCCCATTCAATAGGGAAGGAAGTGTCTCTTCAATAAATGGTGCTGGGAAAATGGGATTTTCACATGCAGAAGAAGGAATCAGGATCCACGCCTCACACCATACACACATGCACATGCACACATGCACATACACACACACACACACAAAGTCAAATTGAATCAAGGACCTGAATGCAAAAACTAAAATCATAAAATTCTTAGAAGAAAAAATAGGGGTGAGGCTGCAGAGCCTGGTTTTTAATGATGGATTATCAGTTATGACAACAAAAGCACAAGCAGCAAAAGACAAAGTAGGTCATTGGAACCTTATAAAAATTAAATACTTTTGTTCATCAAAAGATTTTATCAAAGAAGTGAAATGACAACCTACAGACCGGGAGAAAATTTTTTGGAACCATATATTTGATGCAGGTCTTTCAAAATATATATTTTTAAAAAAAAAAAACTACAAAGTAACAGCAAAAAGAGAAATAGCCCAATCAAAAAATGGGCAAAGAACTTGAACAGACATTTCAACAGAGGGTATTTAAATGACCAAAAGCTCATGAAAAGAAGCTCAACATCATTAACCATTCCCAGCTAACCACTAAAAAAAAAAACCACTAGGGAGATGCAAATCAAAAACACAATGAGATACCACTTCGTTCCCACTAGGATAGCTAAGATTCAAACAACCAAACAAAAAAGAGAAATAACAAATGTTAATGAGGATGGGAAGAACCTGGAACCCTTATCTATTGCTGGGGGGAATTCAAAATGGTACAGCTACTGTAGAAAACAGTTTGGTGGTTCCTCAAAAAGTTAAACATAGAACTACCAGACCAGCAATCCCTCTCCTAGGTATATACCCAAGAGACTTGAAGCAGCTACACAAACAGACACATGTACGCTGATGTTCACTGCAACACTATTCATAATAACCAAAAGGTGGAAATAACCTAAATGTCCAAAAACAGTTGAATGGATAAACAAAATGCTGTACATACGTGTAATGAATCACTACACAGCCATAAAGAGAAATGAAGTCCTGATACATACTACAATGTGGATGAACCTTGAAAATATCATGCTGAGGGAAATAAGCCAATCACAAAAGGATAAATATTGTATGATCTTACTTATACGAAATAACAAAAACAGGCAAACGTATAGAATCCGAAATTAACTAGTGGTTACCAGGGGCAGGAGGAAGGGGGGAAAGGGGAGACCATAATTTCGGAAGCAGTGACTTTCTGTTTATGATGATGGGAAATTTGGCAACATTTACAGATGATGGTTGCACAAGTTGATTAAAGTAATTGATATGACTAAATTGCACACCTGAAAAATATTGAATTTCGAATTTGTGTTTTATATATTTTTACAACAATAAAAATAAATTGAGTAATTTCCTAAATTAAAAGTTTAAAATGTTTACATATTATGCATACTTCAAGTTCTACTGAACATAGTCCAAATACTATTCATTCTTCGAGGCCTTTTCGTATTATCTTCTCCTTCGTAAAACATTTTCTGACTCACTCCTATTCTTGGTCAGAGTTTATTTCTCATTTGGCACCTCAATATCATCCATAACAGGTTTTACTTTGTTTTATATTGTGTTTTTGTATTTATGTTAATCCCTTACTAATTTCTTGAAGACAAGAGCTGTGACTCACTGTAAGTATATATTATAAAAATGAAAACAAAAAACCTTTGCAGTTGAGTCGATTTCAACTCATAGCAACCCTATTAAAAAAAAAAAAAAAACCTGTTGCCATCCAGTCAATTCCAACTCAGAGTTGCTCTTTAGGTCAGAGTAGTCCTACGGAGTTTCCAAGGAGCACCTGGTGGATTTGAACTACCAACCTTTTGGTTAACAGCTCTAACACTTAACCACTAGACCACCATGGTTTCCTATAGGATAGAGTAAAACTTCCCCATAGGATTTCCAAGATTATAAATCTTCACAAAAGCAAACTACCACATCCTTCTCCTGTGGGAGCTGCTGGTGGGTTTCAACCTCCCACCTTCTGGTTAGTGGCCAAGTGCTTAACCACTGCATCACCAGGGGTCCAGTGAGCATATATTGTTGTTGTCATGTGCCATCGAGTCGGTTCCAACTCAGAGCGACCCTAGGTACAACAAAAGGAAACATTGCCCGGTCTTGTGCCATCCTCACAATGGTCCTTATGCTTGAGCTGGTTGTTGCAGCCACTGTGTCAATCCATCTTCTTGAGGGTCTTCCCTTTTTTTTCATTGACCTGCTACTTTACCAAGCATGATGTCCTTCTCCAGGGACTGGGCCCATCTGATAACGCGTCCAAAGTATGTGAGACATAGCCTCGCCATCCTTGCTTCTAGGGAGCATTCTGGCTATACTTCTTCCAAGACAGATTTGTTCATTCTTTTCGCAGTCCATAGTATATTCAATATTCTTTGCCAACACCACAATTCAAAGGCGTCAATTCTTCAGTCGTCTGTACGCATCGTCCAGCTTTCACATGCATGTTAGGCAATTGAAAACACCGGTGGCTTGGGTCAGGCGGTTCTTAGTCTTCAAGGTAACATCTTTGCTTTTTAACACTTTAAAGAGGTCTCTTGCGGCAGATTTGCCTAATGCAATGTGTTATTTGATTCCCTGACCCTGTGTTAGAAAAAGCTAAAAATGAGCATTTCCTAGACTCTCCTGCGGGTAGGTTTTCTTATGCTTTAGAATCCACCCATCAAATGTATTCATGTCAGACTTTGAATAAGAACAGAGTTAGAGGAGGAGAGAGGCAAGCATGGAGTATCTTTTTTGCTAGAAGAGATCATGGCATAAGGTGGCAGCTGGAGCTCCTGAAATGGCTTCCGGGGTCACCACCTCCCCTCATGGCAGAGGCAGCAGTGTAACTTCAGGAGCAGCTTCTGAAAGTTCAGTCTACACTCTCTTTCTTCAGCGCTCCCAATAATTCTGTGGGCTGTCTATGTCCTTTAATAAACCTCTGTCTTTTAGAGTAGCTAGTGCAGATTCTGTTTTCAAAGATACAGACAAGCTCCAACAATCTTTAATCTCTTTGAAACTTACGTTAGTTATTTTGTTGGAATGTATAATCAAAATAAAAGATTAAAAATAGAAGAAGAGAGATAAGAAATTGTGAATTTTTAAATTATCCACTGCATTTATTTGATATTATTGCTCTTCTTGGTAAATCCAGATACCCTGGAGTAAAAAAATTAGATTAAAAAAAAAATCCATTCTACATCTCTGAAAAAAGGCAAGACAAATACAAATCATTATAGCTCCCTATGAATCCAGAAGTTTTTTTATGAACCCGGAAGTAGAAATTTTATAATAACAAAATTCAAGAAAGAGATTGATTATAGATAGAAACAGCTTAGAAGGGAGACAAAACAAGTATATCTAGGATTCATTAAAATAGCGAAGGACATAAGTAGTCTTCCAATATGTCACTCCCAGATTACTGTAAACAAATAAATTGCATATTTATACCTAACTTAAAGAGGTTACAGTATAGAATAACTTAGAAGAATTTAAGTTATAATTGCAATATTTATTTTATTATTATATATGTTGCCATAATAATATAAAACTTGGAAAATAATAATGGAAGCAAATTTGTATAACAGTTTGTTTTTAAGGTGCTTTAATTGCATTGTCTTTTTAATAGACATATCTAGTTTCCAAAAGCTGGCTTTTTGATTTTGGGTGCATTAAAGATTAGCAGTATTCAATCGTAATTTCTCCTTACCTATCACCTTCCTCAAAAGAAGCAAACGACTAAAAAGTTCAGGTTCTTCTGGTTAGTTGCCATCCAGTTGATTTCAGCTCATAGCAATCCCATGCTTGCAGAGTAGAACTGCTCCATAGGGTCTTCAAGGCTGTGATCTTTTGAAAACAGACCACCAGGACTGTCTTCCAAGGTGCCTGTGGGTGGGTTCAAACCACCAACCTTTTGGATAACAGTCCAGTACTTAGCCGTTTATACCACCCAGGGACTCCTTGGCTCTCCTGGAGATGATACCTAAATGAGAATGTTCTTAGTCAATTCATTCAGCTGAGGAAATTGAGAGTTGGCTACCCTTGTTCCCTTGCATGAAAAGGGGCACCCTACACTGATGTTTCCACCATCTTCACCAAGCAAAATATAAATAAATAAATTTTAAAACCCTCTTTTAGACCACTCACTAGTTTCAAGACTTTTTAGACAACATGAAAGAGATAAAACTTTTTTTTTGCTTATTTCAAACTTGTTTATATTTCATTTTTAACAGCCACAGTGTTTCTACTCCAAGATATTTAAGCTCTGGTATAAATTATGTTTTTATTAAAAAAAAAGTTTGAAATGTAATTTTGCTATTTGGAATGCCTACTATAAGTACTACGATTTAAAAGAATCCTCATATTTTGGAGGCCTTATGTTTCTCATGGAAACCACTTGATTAGTGCATATCCAACTTTATTTTAACAGCACATATGGCACATAGATAATCTATCCCAGTTTTCTTGGGAAGTTCTTTGAAAGGAGCAGTAAGAAAGTTGTCAATCCCCAAATGGCCAATGGGTTTCATTTGTAGTAAACTTGGCTAACAAAAATACCAATTTAAGTTCAACAATACCAGACCACAAGTGCCTGAGGCTATTTTTTTAAAGGTTAGTAAATCAGAGTTTTGCTTTTGACCTGATCTTTTGACTGAGCTAACACTTTTTCACCAAATGAAGGGAAATTTAATTTGAAGAAATCAATTTATAATTTCTTTTAAACTTATTAATCAAATAATGATTTAACACCTACTCTCTGAAAAAGCAATGATCAGTGCTCTTTGGAGTAGAGAGAGCCTATTAAGAAAGATATCCTAGTTACACATTCTTGTTATTGAGCTAAGAGAAACAAACAAATAACCATAATGCCAAGATTAAGACTACGTGATACAGTGTAATAGGAATTCTGAAGACAGAGAAATTATTCCTAGCTGGAGAAATCAGAGTTGATGAAAGACATGATATTTAATCTGCATTTTGAAGGACAGGTAGTATTTTTAAGATTAATACAGATGGGAAGAACACTCCATAGAAAGAGAAGGCATAACCAGCTTTTATCTGAGGGTGCAGGTGAGAGGGCAAGGGCAGCATCATTGATTGGGATGGATCGAGGAGAAATCATAAAAAAAAAAGACAATCTTTTGACTACCTTCTTTACCTACCTCATAGTGTCGTCTGTAACATAGTATTAGTACTGGTGTTTTAATCATGTATTTTATTCTGCTTTCTCTGAAGTCTTCTCAGCGTACTCTTAAAAGTACATGTCAACATATTTCCTTAAATTTGATGTAAAAGCATCTCTTATATAAAATATTCTTGTAGAAATAAGAGCCTCCCTGTTCCTCACTCCAGCGGGTATTGAATATATAGAGCACCTAATAAGCACAGAAAGAAACTTAATTTCAGTGGAGCACAGGATGTGTGAAGGGATGAAGTAAAAATTAAAACTGACAGAGATGGTGAGGTCCAATCTGTAGGAGGCATTAGGTCAATACTGCCCATTACCTGTTTTTATGAATAAAGTTTTATTGGAACACAGAATACCCATCTGTTTACATATTGCTTGTGTTGTTTTGTACTATAATATCAGAAATGAATAGTTGTGACAGAGATCTGATAGCTCATGAGCCTAAAATATTTACTAAGGAGTCCCTGGGTGGCATAAACGGTTAAGTGGTCCACTACTAGCTGAGAAGTTGGAGGGTCAAACCCACCCAGAGGCATCTCGGAAGACAGGCCTCACCATCTACATCCAAAAGGTAACAGTCTTGAAAACCCTGTGTAGTAGCTCTACTCCACACACTTGGGGTAGCTATGAGTCAGAATGGACTCAAGGGCAACCGATAACATGTTCCTTTACTGAAAAAGTATGCTCCTCCTTTAGATAAAAATCTTTTAGTGTATGAACTATTTTTGTAGACAAAATGGAGACAATAATAAGTTTTAAACATCAGAGAAGCTTAAACAAAGTTGTGATTTTAGAAAGATTTAGGAGGTTGCCGTGGCAAGACAAATTAGAGACAATATATATTGAGGGGTTGATAGAGCACTTAAAACTATTTTCAAAACAGATAAAAACCTGTTGCTGTTGAGTCATTTCAAACTGCCAAACTTTCGATTAGCAGCTGAACGCTTAACCACTGCACCACCAGGGCTCCAAAATAGATAAAATCCAGTATTATTTTACTGCTTTTTCATCTTGAATTCAATGGAAAACTAAAGCCTAGGTTGATTGAAAACTGTAAATGTAAAAGCAAGATCAGAAGAGTGACACTACTAAAAACAGGATGGTAAGAGAATTTCTAAGCCCCAGAGAAATGCATGCAGTCTGGAGGTAAGCTATGCCTGGATACAAGTTGGAGGCTACACAAGTCTGCATGAGACTGTGGGTGAGGAGGCTGAGGTGAAAACATCACATGGAAAATCTCATTGTTAAGATAGTGCCCCAGAAGGTATTGAAGGTGAAAAGTTAGACTGCCATTTCCAAACTAGTCTTCAATTGAATCTATAGAGTTCATCACCAAGGAAGAAATAAATTTGGTTTTAGTAATAGATACCAACTTGAACTAGCTTAAAAAATTAAACAGAAACATAATATTAGGTTACGGAGTGTCTCGTGGAAGATAAGGAGAGGATGATTATAATGGCACTGATGGGTGGGACTAGAATTTAAACTGAAAAGCCTAACCCCCGACTCCAAATTCCCAGGAAAGAAAACTTCATTGTTCTGGTCTAATGTGGATCAGGTATTCACCTCTGATCGCAGCTCAAGTTCAAAAGCATGAAACATGCAACCAAACCATGGCAGCAGTCTAAGGGGACATTTCCTAGAGATGATGTGCTAAGCAGATACCTCAAAAAATTTCCTCCACAGGGTCTATGTTTCTGTTGGGTGGTGTCACATCAGTTTTGACACATAGTGGCCCCATGTGATAGAGATAGAGTGGAACTGACCTATAGGATTTTCTAGGCTGTAATCTTCACAGAAGCAGATCACCAGGTCTTTCTCTGGACTAGCTGCCAGGTGGGTTTGAACTCATAACGTTTCAGTTAGCAGCCAAGCACCTAACCATTGTGAAACCAGGGTTCCTACGAGGACTATAGCTCCTCTTTTATAAAGGGAGTCAATGAGTAAGCAAGATTCACTTTATAAATATTCCACTTATAGTCGAGTTCACTGGGATACCTCAGTTTCCTACAGCAAAATATTTGTACTGTTTACACCAATCATCTCCAAGTGTCTGTCACTCTTTTGTA
This sequence comes from Loxodonta africana, assembly GCF_030014295.1. Taxonomy (NCBI): domain Eukaryota; kingdom Metazoa; phylum Chordata; class Mammalia; order Proboscidea; family Elephantidae; genus Loxodonta; species Loxodonta africana. The sequence goes on along the minus strand of NC_087346.1, from coordinate 74,117,620 downwards.
CTGTGGCGGCTTGCATGTTTCTGTGATACTAGAAGCTATGCCACTGGTATTTCGAATACCAGCAGGGTCACCCATGGTGTACAGGTTTCAGCTGAGCATCTAGATTAAGTCAGACTAGGAAGCAGGATCTGGCAATATACTTTTGAAAAAAATGGCCAGTGAAAACTTTATGAATAGTAGTGGAATATTGTCTGATATAGTGCCGGAAGATGAGCTTCTCAAGTTAGAAGGCACTCAAAAGACAACTGGGAAAGAGTTACCTCTTCAAAGTAGAGTCGAACTTAATGACATGGAGTCAAACTCTTGGAACCTTCATTTGCTAATGTGGCATGACTCAAAATGAGAAGAAACAGCTGCAAACATCCATTAGTAATCAGAAGGCGAAATGTATGAGCCATCAATCTAGTAAAATTGAAAGCCATCAAAAATGAAATGGAACACATAAACATCCATATCTTAGGCATTAGTGAGCTGAAATGGACTGGTATTTGGCCATTTTGAAACAGATAATCATATAGTCTACTATGCCGGCAATGGCAAATTGAAGAGGAATGGCATCACATTCATCATCAAAAAGAACATTTAAAGATACAACTGAAGTACAACCATTTCAGTGATAATATCCATATACCTACGAGGAAGACCAGTTAATATGACTATTATTCAAATTTATGCACCAACAACTAAGACCAAATATGAAGAAATTGAAGATTTTACCAACTTCTATAGTCTGAAATTAATCAAACATGCTGTCAAGATATATTGATAATTACTGATTAGAATGGGAAAGTTGGAAACAAAGAAGAAGGAACAATAGTTGGAAAATATGGCCTTGGTGATAGAAACGATGTTGGAGATCGCATGACAGAATTTCACAAGACCACGGAATTCTTCATTGCAAATACCTTTTTTCAACAACAGAAAAGGCAACAATACAAGTGGGCCTTGCCAGATGAAATACATAGGGATCAAAATCGACTACATCTGTGGAAAGAAGTAGTAGAAAATTTTGATATCATCAGTCAGAACAAGGCCAGGAGTTGACTGCGAAACAGGTCATCAATTGCTCTTGTGCATGTTTAAGTCGAAGCTGAAGAAAACTAGAATAAGTCCCCAAGAGCGAAAATATGACTTGAGTGTATTCCACCTGAATTTAGAGGCCATCTCAGGAATGGATTTGATGCATTTAACACTAATGACTGAAGACCAGACCAGTTGTGGTATGACATGAAGGACATCATACATGAAGAAAGCAAAAGGTCATTAAAAGATAAGAAAGAAAACACCAAAATGGACGTCAGAAGAGACTCTGAAACTTGCTCTTGAATGTAGAGTAGCTAAAGCAAATAGAAGAAATGATGAAGTAAAAGATTTCAAAGGGCTTGAGAAGACAAGGTAAAGTATAAGGAAATGTGCAAAGACCTAGAGTTAGAAAACCAAAATGAAAGAACACACTAGGCATTTCTCAAGCTGAGAGAACTGAAGAGAAATTCAAGCCTTGAATTGCAATATTGAAGTATTCTACAGGGAAAGTAATAAACAATGCAGGAAGCGTCAAAAGAACGTGGAAGGAATGCCCAGAGTCACTGTACCAAAAAAAAATTGGTCAACATGCAACCATTTCAGGAGGCAGCACATGATCAAGAATGCTGATGGCACTGAAGGAAGAAGGCATTCCTTCTGCACTGAAGGCATTGTGAAAAACAAGGCTCCAGGAATTGATGGAATACGAATTGAGATGTTTCAACAAATATATGCAACACTGGAAGTGCTCACTCACCTCTATCATGAAATTTGGAAGTCAGCTACCTGGCCAACCAACTGGAAGAGATTCACATTTGTGCCCATTCCAAGGAAAAGTGATCCAACAGAATGGGTAAATTATCAAACAGTATCATTAATATCACACAGAAGAAAATGTTTCTGAAAATCATTCAAAAACAGCTACAGCAGTACATCGTTAGGGAACTGCCAGAAATTCAAGCCAAACCCAGAACAGGACTTGGAAAAAGGGGTATCATTGCTAATGTCAGATGGATCTTAGCTGAAAGCAGAGAATACCAGAAAGATGTATACTTGTGTTTTGTTGACTATGCAAAGGCATTTCACTGTGTGGATCATAATAAATTACAAATAACCTTTCTCACAAATGGGAATTCCAGAACCCTTAATTGTGCTCATGAGGAACTTGTACATAGACCAAGAGGCAGTCATTCAAACACAACAAGGGAATACTGGGTGGTTTCAGGTTAGGAAAGGTGTGTGTCAGGGTTGTATCCTTTCACCATACCTATTCAATTTGTATGCTGGGCAAATAATCTGAGAAGCTGAACTGTATGCAGAAATATGGGGCATTAGGATTGGAGGAAGACTCATTAACAACCTGCGAAATGCAGATGACACAACCTTGCTTGCTGAAAATGAAGAGGATTTGAAGCACTTACTGATGAAAATCAAAGACTACGGTATTCAATATGGATTACACCTCAACATAAAGAAAAGAAGAATCCTCACAACTGGACCAATGAGCAACATCATGATAAACGTAGAAAAGATTGAAGTTGTCAAGGATTTCATTTTACTTGGATCCACAATCGACACCCATAGAAGCAGCAGTCAAGAAATCAAATGACACATTGCATTGGGCAAATCTGCCGCAAAGACCTCTTCAAAGCGTTAAAAAGCAAAGATGTCGCTTTGCGGACTAAGGCTCACCTCACCCAAGCCATGGTATTTGCATGTGAAAGCTGGACAATGAATAAGGAAGATGGAAGAAGAATTGATTCCTTTGAATTATGGTGTTGTCAAAGAATATTGAATACATCATGGATTGCCAGAAGAACAAACAAATCTGTCTTGGAAGAAGTACAGCCAGAATGGTCCTTGGAAGCAAGGATGGCCAGACTTCTTCTCACTTATTTTGGACATGCTATCAGAAGGGACCAGACCCTGGAGAGGGACATTAAGCTTGGTAAAGTAGAGGGTTATCGAAAAAGAGGAAGACTCTCAAGGAGAGGGATTCACACAGTGGCTGCAACAATGAGCTCAACCATAGTGACAACTGAGAGGATGGTGGAGGACCAGGCAGTGTTTCATTCCATTGTACATAGGGTAGCTGTGAGTCAGAATCGACTCAATGGCACCTAACAACAGCAACATATTGATCATATCCTCATCTCCTCTATCCAAAAGACCTTCCTATCACAAGAAGCTCAGATACAAAGAAAAGGCTGAAAAATGACTTTTGTAATTTACCTGCAATTACATCATCACTTTGATGGATAATCTAACAAACTATTAAAAAGAAATTCAGTGTAGTGCATGGTCCAACCAACGAGCTTCTCTATCTGAAACTCTGACCTTGACAAATTTTCATTTTAAAGGCATTCATTAAGGATTTACCTTCTGTGGCACAAATATGAAATATAAACCAAGGGTGTTGAGTAGGCACGAACATCAGTATGTAAAGGATATTGCAGATAAATTTACTGCAGCTTGAGGTGATTAGTTTAATCCTCATTGAATTTCTGGTCTTTGAGTAAATGCCTTTTTTGTTCATACATGATATGTTATAAGAAGAATCATGTGGCAGTCAAAAAAAATAAGCTAACAAAGTTGATATCTTCACCATTCATCATTTCCTTGACACTTCTAACAAAATGGTTTTCCACCCTGAATTGACAGTCAAAACAGAGACTTCACATAGAATTTTAAACTGCGTTCACGTTAGATGCCATCACAACACAATACCAAACTGAAAAGATCAAACAAATAATTTCTCTTTTCCCTGATGCCATCTTAAGAAGTGCATCATCCCTTTTAACCAGTAATTTTTCTTATAAGAGTAACTTGCAAGAGATAATGTGCATTGACATTCTTCATATATTACTATATGCTGGGATTTAAACTAAAAGCTAATTGCATAGGAAAACAAGGCAAAAATAAAGTGTTTTTAAGTCTCCTTGCTGTGGCTTAGTGAGAAATTTAACAGTGAACACTAAAAATGTTAAGTGTGAGCATGAAATAAATTTTTGAAGAAATATGACAAAATATTTGCAATCACTCCCTTGTTAAAAGCTACGAGCTATTCCATTTCCAGTATATGAAAGGTGATTTGGTCCACATTACTGGCTATCTCTTTAAATCAGACCTCCACCAGCATAACAGGTATTTAATGTTCTTGATCCCAATGATTCAAAAGAAAGTTTTGAGTCTTTTTTGATGTTTTTGCTCTCCTCTGTCTCCCTCTCTTTTTTAATTTGCTGATTTATGGATACATATACATATCCATATGTCTTTAAAACATGCGTCTCTGAACACATATACACAGGTTTATTTCCTTCAGTGCACTAGCCTTGAACTGACTTCAGGAAAATAAGCTCTTCCATTCTCTTTGCTTTGAATTTCTCTATCTTCTTGAGACTAAACATTCAGTCCATCAGACCCTCTTCTATGTAGTGTCCTGTGCTAGAAACTTATGTAAAACCCATTGCCTTTGAGTCAATTCCGACTCATAGCGACCCTATATCTATGCTATAGGACAAGGTAGAACTGCTCTATAAGGTTTACAAGGAGTAGCTGGTGGCTTCGAACTGCCAATCTTTTAGTTAGCAGCCAAGCCCTTAACCACCGCACCAGGGCTCCTTATGTAAATCATGTCATCTTATTCCCACAATTTCTGGAAAAAGTGTTATTTCTTCTGGATGAGAAAATTGAGGTCCGGAAAGAAGTAAATGCCCTGCATGAGTGGTACTGGGGTGGGGGAGAAGACTTAGCTAGCCCTGGTGGCTCAGTGGTTAAGAGCTACAGCTGCTAACCAAAATGTTCGCAGTTCAAATCCACCAGCTGCTCCTTGGGAATCCTATGGGGCAGTTCGACTTTGTCCTATATGATCGCTGTGGGTCAGAAACAACTCGACGGCAATGGGTTTTTTTGTTTAGTGCATTGCCAAACAGAGTTTTAAGTGAAAGTCTTCTGATGGCACCTGTGTGTAGTTTTCTTTCCACTATGCAGGGTCTTCCCAGGCTGACTGTCACATCCCTGTGTCAAAGTACACAGCTTCTATCAAGCAAACTTCTCTACACAGCTCTGCTTCATTACTTCTTCCCAACCGTGACCTGCCCCAGAGTACTACCATATCCCCCTACCCCATCCTTTATAAATCACCTCTGCATTAAACCTTCCTCAAATTATCCTGTTTCAGTATTTTCCACCTGTTCTCATAACATAGATTCTGACTCATGTCTGGGTGGTACAAATGGTTAAGGGATTCAGTTGCCACCTGAAAAGTTGAATGTTCAAGTTCACCCAGAGACACCTGAAAAAAAAAGGCCTGGCAATATACTTCTGAAAAATTAGCCATGAAAACCCTATGGAGCACAGTTTTGACACATATGGGGTCACCTGATTGATACAGCCCTCCCCTAAATAGCATTTTCCAAGTCTCGGCTAATTACAAATTCCTCCTATCACTTCTAACATGTTCTGTCTCAATTACTCTCTCCCCTGCTCCAATTAAAGCACCCATTCCTGAATTTCCTGCTCTAGACAAGCAAGTTCTTCAAGCTTTCCTCATAAAAATCTGATAAGAAATACAGTCAGTAATATATACATGACTTATAAATGTTTTACGTATTTTCTTTCCCTTGATTCCACACCCAAGCTGATCAACAGTATTTTCATTTTGCATTAATCTCAAAGAATAAATATCTAATGGCAGAATATCAGGCATCTGCTGCAGGTGGTTTAGAGTCAGATATTTTTGACCAGGTGGCCTCAAAAGTCTGTAATTAAAGGGAGCGAATATAGGCTAGGGATGAATATCAAAGCTAATTTTATAGCACCTCATTTATTCTTTTCAATAATAAAAGAAGCTAATAAGTGAAAATTAATAAGTAACATATTGTAAAAGAAGCCCAAAAGAGTGTAGTTTAGATGAAAAGCTCAAGGAGGGCAGAGCTTTCTATATAGGTTGCCTATATACAGTCACCAACTCCGTGCACATGAGCAGTTTGCTGCCAAAAGGTAGAAACAACCTTGTTGCACCCCACCAGACCAGCAGCGGGAGTGGCTCTGAGGGACACAGGTCAGATTCTGAAAAAAGAGGTGGAAAAAACCAGATTGATCAGATCTAGCCTTTACTAGAGAACTTACAGACAGAGGTCAGCACCAAGATTCCCACAATGAACAGTGGTGCCCCAACTCACCTGGCTAGAGGTCCATGCAGGACAGCGTAGGGTGCAGGTTTATATACGTGGTGCTTATGTGCAAGGCTATGTGCAAAGGGACCAGAATAAAACATGTCTAATCTAGGATGGAAGCTGTTGTTTTTGTGCTAGTTAATGGTTTCAATTGGCCTTACCATGAAGTCAGGTGTTTGGTGTGTTTTTTCCTAGCCCAGGTCACTGCTAAGTAAGGTACTCTGGTTCTTTCCCAGAGTCCTTTGTGGGCATGATCAATCTTACATTGTTCAGGACCCTCTCAAACCTAAATACTTATCAATGAATGAATGAATGGACAAACAAAATGCGGTACATGCATACAATGGCATACTACTCAGGCAGAAAGAGAAATGAAGTCTTAAAGCATGCTACAACATGGATAGAGCTTGGAGACATTATGCTGAGTGGAATAAGTCAATCACAAAGGGACAACTACTGTATGACCTCACATATATAAAAAGACAAGAACAGGCAAATGTGTAGAGAACAAAGTTTATTAGTGGTTACCAGGGATGGATAACAACAGGTCCCATGAGCAACATCATGATAAATGGAGAAAAGACTGAAGTTGTCAAGGATTTCGTTTAATTTGGATCCACAATCAACACCCATGGAAGCAGCAGTCAAGAAATCAAATGATGTATTGCATTGGGCAAATCTGCTGCAAAAGGCCTCTTTAAAGTATCAAAAAGCAAACATTTCACCTTGAAAAGTAAGGTGCACCCGACCCAAGCCATGGTGCTTTCAATCATGTCGTATGCATGGGAAAGCTGGACAAGTCACAACAATTGTTCTTTATGTGCCTGGAACTTCAGAAGGACAGTCAGGAATAAGAGGAAGAAATGGAATGTGTAGCTAATTGCCTCAGTGAACAACTGCCTTCTTTGCCATGAGACCAGAAGAATTGGATGGTGCCCAGCTATCATTACTGAACATTCTTACCAAAGACTATATAGAAGAATCATCATCAAAAGTGAGGAAATACAAACAGAATTTCAAATCCTCATGGAATCTAGACTTCTGGAGCCATGGAGGCTGCATGAACCCCAAAAACTATTGCCCTGAGACAATCTTTAAACCTTAAACCCCAAAATATCCCCTAAAGTCTTCTTAAAACCAAACAGTAGTTTAGCTTAACTAGTAAATAATGTCCGTCTTGAGCACCGTGTTCTTTTAAAAACTCTCTCTATAGGATCAAACTGACAACAGCAACTCAAAAGATTAGATAGGAGATTAGGGGGTTTTTGTTTGTGTTTGTGTTAATTCAGACAAGAATGGTTGCACAACTTGAAGAATGTAATCAATGACACTGAATTTTACACATAGAAATTGTCGAAATGGTTTATGTCCTGCTGTGTATATTCTTAATGACAAAAAAATTATAAAAAATTCAATGAGATAATACAGTCAAATGTTTTTCAGTAAACATATTCTTTTTATCTCATGCAATTATTTATTCCATTGCTATCTAACGCAGACACAAGAGTCTTACAAACATTCTAACTAAATAAAATGGGAATTAAAAAAGAAAACCTTATAAAAATTTCTTAAAGACTTTTTTTTAATGGGCACATTAGAGAAGATTGGAAACTGGATTGTCTGTACATTATCAGATAATAACCCAAATAAAAATATGCTTCCAGACATGTACAGATGGCTGTTTTACAATCACTGAAACAAGAAATGTTGAAATATGGCTGGCCTTTAGGTTTCCTGGATGAAGTCTAATACAGGGTGATTTAGCATCTGAGGATCCAGAGGATGTATAACAAGTGTTATCACCAAAATAATGTTGGATAAAGTCTTCAGCCGAGCAGAAGTAAGAAAGCAGCCTGGGGCCTTGGGAACCTTCTGTCTGGCCTGTGGCACAGTTATCTGCCACAGTATCTGGTCTGTACAGAAACCTTATTTTAATTTCACTAGGGATCCATATGTTTCTGCTGACCTTTCCTTGCAAAGATAACTTTTTTTCCCACATTTTGCTATTTTCTGCTTTCTAAGCATGTGGATATTTTTTGAAATTCTTTTGGTTTTGTTGAAGTGACATTTCACTAGCTAAGACAAACAAATTTTCTAACATAAGGGTGATGATTAAAAGAGTTTGATGGTATCTTTTAAATGTACACACAATATCATAAAGAATATCACAGGCTGTGCATTCTATATCCTGACACCAGCACCAATGCCTCTAATGCCATATTTGTTTAATCCAATAGATTAGTCATCTTTAGCTGCATTCTTTTCAAAATGAACTCTAGTTCATTTTAGTCAATTATCGGGTTTTCTTTTGACACACTTATAAGAATATTAGAAAACCATATGGCTACAGTACTCATTTCTAATCCCTGCAGAAACCGAGTGTTTAACTTTTCATTTAAAATACATAGTGTTCATCAAGAAGACATGCCTGGAATGTGATCTGACATATGAGAAGGCTTTAACCTAACCAACTGTATTGAAATATAGCTGAAGAAAAAGTGTCAGCAGATGGTCTGCATGATGTCAAAGAACAGTGATGTCAGCGTGGTTTCAGCACCACCCAGAGATGAAGGTGCCTTGGCCAGCTAACGTGGGGATTCTGGTTGCTCAGCAGTTACAGCCTTAGAGTGTGTTGGGGGACATCATGAATCATAATTTGATGATATTAGCCATTAAGTTCATTCCATAAATGTGCTGATTATATATTTTTTTAATATCTTACTGTGTTTTAGGTGAAAGTTTACAAAGCAAAATAGTTTGCCATTCAACATGTTGTGCACACAGTGTTCCATGACATTGGTTGCAATTCCAACACTGTGTCAACACTCTTCCCATTTACCCCCTGGTTCCCTGTTTTTTTTTTTGTTTGTTTTTTTCTAGTTTTCCTACCCCTTCCTGCCCTCTCATCTTTATTTTCAGACAAATGCTGACCTTTTGGTCTTGTATAAATGTTTGTTCTATGAAGCACATTCTTTTCAAGCGTTATTGTTTATTTTATGAGCCTGTCTATTGCGCGGCTGGAAGGTGATTTCTGGGAATGGCTGCAGTTCCAAGTCAGAGCAGTGTCTTAGGACCATAGTATTGGAGGTTCCTCCAGTCTCTATCAGGCCAATAACTCTGGTCTTTTTTTATGAATTTGATTTTTTGTTCTGTGTTTTTCTCTCACTTTGTCCAGGACCCTCCATTATGATACCTGTCAGAACAGTTGGTACTGGTAGCTGGGCACCCTCTAGTTTTTCTGGTCTTGGAGTAGTGTAGGCTGTGGTGCATGTGGTCCACAAGTTCTTTGGACTAATTGCTCCCTTGGTTCTTTGATTTTCTTCACTTTCCTTTACTCCGGATGGGAAGAGACCACTAGCTGTGTTTTAGATGGCCTCTCTTAAGCTTTTAAGAACCCAGATGCTACTCATCAAAGTAGAACATTGCTTTTTATACACTGCGTTATGCCAATTGGCATAGATGTCCCCCTAGACTATAGTCCTTAGCCTTTAAGCCTAATATTTTCATTCCAGGAGGCATTTGGTTGTGAATAAGAAGTTTCCATGACTGTGTGCCCCTTGTGTGCTCTATTGTCTGTATTAGTATACATACAATATCTACAAATATATACATAGAGATATCCACAACCTAATCTATACCTGCAGGTGAGTCCACTCCCTTACACCCTCCCACATCTCTTTAGCATAACTATCTACCTATGTATCCCTTCCTAAATTATCATGTGTTAATACTATTGTTGCAGGATTGTCTGTGTTAAAGTAATTACCATATCTGTCCTTTGTGCTTGTGTTCCTATCAGTGTCTTCTTTTGCCTTTGTCATAGTGTGCTGCTTTCTCCCATATAATGTATTGCCTTTCCCTTCACCAATGTTACCATGTGTCTTCTATCTATTTAGTAATTTGACCTACCTCCACCTCCCTTCCCTGGTAACCATTAAAGCTTTTTTTTTTTTTTTCCTGTGTGTAAACCTTTTCTTGTTTTTTTATAGTAGTGGTCTCATACAATATTTTTCATTTTGTGGCTGGCTTTTTTCACTCAGCATAATATGCTCCAAATTCATCCATATTATGAGATGTTTCACAGATTCATCATCATTCTTTAACGTTGTGCAGTAAACTATTGTGTGTATGTAACCACAGTTTGTTTATCCATTCATCTGTTGATGGGTCTTTATGTTGTTTTCATCTTTTTGACATTGTGAATAACGCTGCAGTGAACATGGGTGTGCATATGTCTATTCGTGTCATGGCTCTTATTTCTCTAGGATATACATCTACGAGTGAAATTGCTAGATCATTTGATATTTCTGATTGCATTTTTACCAATTAATTTGAGTTTCCATGGAAATTTTTTTAAAATTTTATTGTGAAGAAAATATACATATGAAAACATACGTCATCTCAATAATTTCTGCACATACAATTCAGTGGCATTGATTACATTCCTTTTTAAATTTATTTTGTTGGATTTGAGAATATACACAGCAAAACATAAGAAGAGAGAATGTTCAAATCAGATGATGCCTTAGTCATCTAGTGCTGCTATAACAGTAATACCACAAGTGGATGGCTTTAACAAGGAGAAGTTTATTTCCTCACAGTAAAGTAGGCTAAAAGTCCAAATTCAGGATGTCACCTCCAACAAAAGACTTTCTGTCTCTGTAGGCCTTCTCATCTATCTTCTCCCAGAGTAGGAAGTTCTCTGTGCAGGGGTCCCGGGTCCAAAGGACGTACTCTGCTCCTGACATTAATTTCTTGGTGGTATGAGGTATGTGTGTCCCACCACCATCCCCATCCCACCCCGTCTCTCTGCTGGCTTCTTTCTTTTATATCTCAAAAGATATTGCCTCAAGACACAATCCAATCTTGTAGATTGAGTCCTGCCTCCTAACACAACTGCCACCCATCCTCCCTCATTAACGTCATAGAAGCAGGATTTACAACATATAGAAAAATCACAACAGATGACAAAATGGTGGACAATCACACCAAGGAATCATGGCCCAGCCAAGTTGACACACACATTTTTGGGAACATAATTCAATTCATGACAGGTGTTATCAGTATTTCAGCTCTTTTTTGTAGTTAAACTTCTCATCAAAAATTAACAAATAAATTCTCATATTGATTTGTAAGAATAGGCACCTATAACAAAATTATTGATGTTTCTTTCCCGAAGCATTATTATTGTGGTATTTGCCAAATAGTGATTTTCTACTTCTGTCATTACGTCTACATTTATTAGTTGAAATTCTACTGTAAAGGAAGGTTTTTCATTCTCCATTAATTTATTTATTCAATTATTTATTTATATCAATATAACCTCTTATTATTTTATTCTATGTATTATGATCCATTACTGTCGTATTTATTTTGTTGTTCAAAGTGTCCCCAATTTGGCCATGAGAAGTCCCTTCAAGTTGATTCCTAAGTCCTTTTATCATGTCTTGATTATTATTATTTTAGCATTTTCAATCTCCATTCACATTTAAAAGTGAGAAATGGTGGTGTTTTGAATTTCTGTGTGGGTTGACAGATTGATCAATTGGCAGGCTTCAATGTAGGGTGATCAGGTAGTCTAATGTTAGTATCTCTGTGCCTCTTTGTTTGGGTCAGTCATTTTCTCTAGAGAAGAATTAATTCCCCAATTTCCCTGACAGGGGTTGGGGAGGGAATGCAGAGACATATTAGGTTTGTGTGGTGAGCTCTGACTATCATTCACTTGTAAGCTGGGAGTTCCATGCACAGAATCTAGCATTTTTTTTTTTTGAGGCCACAGATGACAGTGTCTGAAAAGTTTGTTTTCTTTGGGTTTTTTCTAACCCAGAAAAGAATCCTACAATCTCCTCCTAAGGAATATAAACTTGTCCTTCAGTGTTCTGGACGTTAAACATGGGAAAAGTTTCATTTTTGAGAACATGGACTTTCATTTCCCCTATTTTTATTATGGAATCACCCTTCCACACCTACTCTCTTAACTGTGCCTGGTCTCCAAGAGAAGATACTCTCCAGTTCAACCAGTTAGCTTCCAGTCTTACACCTAACTGATGGAGGGGGTGGGGAGTGAGAATTAAAGAACTTACCTCCTTGGAAACCCTGGCGGTGTAGTGGTTAAGAGCTACGGTTGCTAACCATAAAAAGACTAGCAGTTCAAATCCACCAGGCACTCCTTGAAAACTCTATGGGGCAGTTCTACTCTGTCCTTATAGGGTCGCTGTGAGTCAGAATCGACTCAATGTCAATGGGATTTTTGGTTTTACCTCATTCTTATAAAACTGTTCAACCAATCCTTCTGTTTTCAGCCCCATACTGCATTCTCATTTGTAGAATTACCTGGTGCTTCCAATTCCTGAACATTTCAAGGGTTTAGCTGTTTTAATTAGCTTATCAGTAGGCTTAGGTTTCAGCTGTCCTAGATGTGCTAAGTCACTTTCCATTCATTCATCTGCTTAGCAGCTTCCAAAATTATTAGTCGTTCCAAAAATGTACTGAAATGTTAAGTGAGAAATTAAAAGGTGTGGCGTTTTCCTTCAAACTAGAAAACCATATTAACCAATGAGAACAAACCTGCCCATAGTGTTCTCAGCATCTTGGCCTTCCCTAATGCTATCTAGAAAATGAGAAGGTTGGTTACAGGGGAAATTACAGATTATCCAACTTTCACTTAGAAGTCTATGATTAAATAACCTTACTCGAACATTACTTTTAGACACTGTACTCCCATCACAACCATTTCACATAGAATCTTAGCATGACTGCTTACAAACAGTCTCTTTCGCTGAACCATGAACTCATCTTGTCACTATATCCTCAGTGCCAAGAATGCTGTCTGATCATAATTGGTGCTTAGTAAATGTTTGTTAAATGAATGAACACAAAGGCCTATCCCTCAGTTAGAGGTTCAGTTCAGTTCAACAAGAAAGATTTAAGGTTTGTTGCCATCGTTATTTTAAAATGGAGCTATTATGTATTAATATTGGCACCATGACTATAGTGAGCACTAGTGAAATACTCATGAGACTTCACTGTTCACAAGTGTAACAAGAATATGAATATTTCTTAAGATATGCTACCTAATTTCTACTTTGGATAGAATCTAGAAATCCAAGAGAAAAATATATAAAAATATATGTAATGTACTTACGTCCCAACCATCACCAAATTTAATTTTTTTTTTTTTTTTTTTTTTTTTTGCTCTAACTTTATTTAATTTCTACTGGAGTAGAAAGTCCCTGGAGTGATAAAACAATCTCAGTCAATCCTGGTAACTCCTCCCTCCCTTTTCAGAGAATCTGATCAGAGGGGCTTCTGCAGTGTCAGTGTGTGTATATATGGGGAAGAAGTGGAGGAAGAACAGGTGAAATCTTGCCCTCAGCATCATTTGTCCACATGGCATGTGCCAATCAGCTTCAGTCTGCAAAGGGAAGGGGGCTGGAGAATGAGCTTGGGAGAAATGATAGTGGGAATAGAAAATTCCAAGAAAAATTTGCTTAATATCTTAACAATATTATCCCACCTTTTCTCATTGGAATTCCAAAGGGTAGCTCTATTTTACTTTTTGTTTCATCACAACCTTTCCCCAACTTATTTTTGTTCTTGTTTATCTTTCTACAAGCTCTCTGCACCCCTTTCTTGAATTCCCCAGTGGCTTATTTTTCTAGCTCAGGCTGTTTGTTTCTGTCTCATAGCTGTCCTGCTGCCAGTAGGGTGGGATGACCATGCTAAGCCAAGCTATCTGAATAATGTCACTGCTGGCAAGAAGAGAGATTTGCAAAATAACACACATTGCACCTTCCTCACATTCCAGACACTCCCAGGAATCATGTGGGTCCCAATTATACAAAACTGACTGTCAGCTTCATTCATCTCATAGCCAAGGCCCATAAGCTAAATCTGGTTTCCAACAACAGCAGTACTAACATCGATAGGAAAATTGGTTTTGCCCATTCCACATGTAGAAATTTGCTTTTTATTTGCTTTGATAAGTACCTCATCAAGCAGTGATTCTGGAAACAACCTTCAGCCAATATTACTGAAAAGCTGGCTTTTTGTTAATAATAATAGACATACAGCAAGCACTCTTCCAGGCTTAGGCTAAAGGTTTTACACAAACTGTCACATTAAATCCTCATAACAATCAAATTGACATAAGTACTTGTAATCTGAGACTTAAAAAATAGTTCCTGACTGCTGGGTCATATTTTTAACTTTTTGAGGAATTGCCAAACCATTTTCCACAGTGACTGTACCGTTTGCATTCCCACCAGCAAGGGATGAGGGTTGTGATTTCTCTGCATTCTCATCAACATTTGTTATTTTCCACATTTTCTTTTTTTTTTAATCATAGTCATCCTACTGGGAGAGAAGTGGTATCTGGTAGTGGTTTTGGTTTATATCTCTCTAATGGTTAATGACTTTCAGCATCTTTTTATGTGCTTGTTGGCCATTTGTATATCCTCTTTGGTGAAATGTCTCTTCAGGATATTTGGCCATTATTTCAATCAGGTTGTTTATCTTTTTCTTGTTAAGCTTTAAGAATATTTCATATATTCTGGGTATTAGATTACTTCCCAATATAAAACTCCCCCCACACACCTATCAGTTTGTCCTACTATGGAGGTTTGCATGTTACTATGGTACTGGAAGCTATGCTACCGGTATTTAAAAGAACAGCAGAACCACCCATGGCAGACAGGTTTCAGCAAAGCTTCCAAACTAGGACAGACAAGGAAGGAGGACTTGGCGGTCTACTTCAGAAAAAAAATGGTCTGTGAATATCTTATGAACAGCAGCAGAACATTGTCTAGTAATGTGCCAGAAGATGAGCCCCTCAGTTTGGAAGGCACTCAAAATTCTACAGGGGAAGAGATGCCTCCTCAAAATAGAGTTGACTTTAATAATGTGGATGGAATAAAGCTTTAAGGACCTTCATTTGCTGATGTGGCATGACTCAAAATGAGAAGAAACAGTTGGAAACATCCGTTAATTGTCAGAATGTAGAATGTGCGAAGTATGAATATAGGAAAACTGGAAGTCATCAAAAGTGAAATAGAATGCAAAAACATGGATATCCTAGCCATTAATGAGCGGAAATGGCCTGGTATCGACCGTTTTCAAACAGACAATCCTATGGTCTACTATGCCAGGAATGATAAATTGAAGACAAACGGTGTTCCGTTCATTGTCAAAAAGACTATTTCAAGATCTATCTTGAAGTACAAGGTTGTCAGTGATAGGATAATATCCATACCCCTACAAGGAAGACCAGTTAAGATGACTATTATTCAAATTTACACACCAACCCCTAATGCCAAAGATGAGGATATAGAAGATTTTTACCAACTCCTGCAGGCTGAAATTGATCAGACATGCAATCAAGATGGATTGATAGTTACTGGTGATGTTAGGTGCCTTTGAGTTGGTTCTGACTCATGACAACCCTATGCACAACAGAATGAAACAATGCCCGGTCCTGCACCATCCTCACAACGTTCCTGTGCTTGAGCATATTGTTGCAGCCACTATGTCAATCCATCTCATCGAGGGTCCCCCTCTTTTTTCACTGACTGTCTACTTTACCAGGCATGATGTCCTTCTCCAGAGACTGATCCCTCCTGACAACATGTCCAAAGTATGTGAGACGTAGTCTCACCATTCTTGTTTCTTCAAGCCCTCTTCACTTTCAGCAAGCAAGGTTGTGCCATCTGCATAACACAGGTTATTAATGAGTCTTCCTCCAATCCTGATGCCCCGTTCTTCTTCATATAGTCCAGCTTCTTGGATTATATGCTCAGCATACAGATTGAATAGGTATGGTGAATGTATACAATCCTAACTCATAACTTTCTTGACTTTAGACCATGCAGTATCCCCTTGTTCTCTTTGAACGACTGCCTCTTGATTCATGTACAGACTCCCCATGAGCACAATTAGGTGCTCTGGAATTCCCCTTCTTCCCAAAGTTATTCATAATTTGTTATGATTCACACAGTTGAATGCCTTTACATAGCCAATAAAACACAGGCAAACATCTTTCTGGTACTCTCTGCATTCAGCCAGAATCCATCTGACATCAACATTGATATCCCTGGTTACATGTCCTATTCTGAATCCTACCTGAATTTCTGGGAGTTCCCTGTCCATATACTGCTACAGGTGCTTTTGAATGATCTACAGCAAAATTTTCCTTGCATGTGATATTAATGATATTGTTCAATAATTTCCTCATTTGATTGGATTATCTTTCTTGGGAATACGCATAAATATGGGTCTCTTCCAGTCGGTTGGCCAGGTAGCTGTCTTCCAAATTTCTTGCCATAGACGAGTGAGCACTTCCAGTGTTGCATCCCTTTGTTGAAACATCTCAATTAGTATTCCATCATTTCCCGGAGCCTTGTTTTTCACCGATGCCTTCAGTGCAGCACAGACTTCTTCCTGCAGTACCCTAGGTTCCTGATTATATGTTACTTCCTGAAATGGTTGAACATTGACCAATTCTTTTTGGTACAGTGACTCTGTTTTCCTTCCATCTTCTTTTGATGCTTCCTGTGTCCTTTAATATTTTCCCTGTAGAATCCTTCAATATTGCAACTCAAGGCTTGAATTTTTCTTCAGTTCTTTCGTCTTGAGAAAAGCTGAGCATGCTCTTCCCTTTTGGTTTTCTATCTCCAGGTCTTTGCACATATCATCATAATACTTTACTTTGTCTTCTTGAGCTGCTCTTTGAAATCTTCTGTTCAGCTCTTTTACTTCACCATTTTTTACTTTTGCTTTAGCTACTCAATGTTCAAGAGCAAGTTTCAGAGTCTCTTCTGACATTGAGTTAGATCTCTTCTTTCTCTCCTGTCATTTTATCGACCTCTTGCTTTCTTCATGTATGATGTCCTTGATGTCATTCCACAATTTGTCTGGTCTTTCGTCATTAGTGTTCAATGCATCAAATCTATTCTTGGATGGTCTCTAAATTCAGGTGGGATATATTCACGGTCATACTTTGGCTCTCATCAGTTTGTTCCAATTTTCTTCAGCTTCAACTTGAACTTGCTTGCGAATAATTGATGGTCTGATCTGCAGTTGGCCCCTGGCCTTGTCCTGACTGATGTTATTGAGCTTTTCCATCGTCTCTTTCCACAAATGTAGTTGATTTGATTCCTGTGTATTACATCTGGTGAGGTCCACGTGCAAAAAAGGTATTTGCAATGAAGAAGTCGTTGGTCTTGAAAAATTCAATCATGTGATTCCGGCATGGTTTCTATCACCATGGACATATTTTACAACTACCAATTCTTCTTCTTTGTTTCCAACTTTCGCATTTCAATCACCAGTAATTATCACCGCATCCTGTGATTGCTTCTTTGATCAATTTCAGACTGTAGGAGTTGGTAAAAATCTTCAGTTTCTTCAGATTTGGCATTAATGGTTGGTGTGTAAATCTGAATAGTACTTGTATTAACTGGTCTTCCTTGTAGGTATATAGATATTATCTCATTACTGACAACACTGTATTCCAGGATAGATCTTGAAATGTTCTTTTGACGATGAATGCAACACCATTCGTCTTCATGTTGTCATTTCAGCATAGTAGACCATATTATTGACTGATTCAAAATGACCAATAACAGTCTTTTTCTGCTCATTAATGCCTAAGTGTCATGGATTTAATTATGTCCCCCCAAAAATGTGTGTACCAACTTGATTTCCAGTACTGTGTGGTTGTTCTCCATTTTGATTGTAATTTTACGTTAGACAGGATTAGGGTGTGATTGTAACACCCTTACCAGGTTTCATCCCTGATCCAATGTAAAGGGAGTTTCCCTGGGTGTGGCCTGCACATTTTATCTTACAAGACATAAAAGGAAAGGGAAGCAAGCAGAGAATGGGGACCTCATACCACCAAGAAAGAAGCACTGGGAGCAGAGCATGTCCTTTGGACCTGAGGTTCCTGTGCAGAGAACTCCTGGTCCAGGGGAATATTGATGAGAAGGACTTTCCTCCAGAGCTGACAGAGAGAAAGGCTTCTCCTGGAGCCGATGCCCTGAATTTGGACTTCTAGCCTACTAGGCTGTGAGAAAATAAATTTATCTTTGCTAAAGACATCCACTTGTGGTATTTCTGTTATAGCAGCACTAGATGACTAAGACACTAGGACATCAATCTTCAGGTATTCCATTTTATTTTTGACGATTTCCAATTTTCCCAGATTCATACTTTTTAATCCCACATTTCGAATATTAATAGATGTCTGCAGCTGTTTCTTCTCATTTTAAGTCATGCCACATCAGCAAACGAAGGTCCAAAAGCTTGACTCAATCCATGTCATTAAGGTCGACTATTTGAGGAGGCAGATCTTTCCCAGTCATCTTTTTAGTGCCTTCAAACCTGAGGGGCTCATCTTCCAGCACTATATCAGACAATGTTCTGTTACTATTCATAAGGTTTTCACTGGCTAATTCTTTTCAGAAGTAGACTGCCAGGTCCTTCTTCCTAGCCTGTCTTAACCTGGAAGCTTAGCTGAAACCTGTCTGCCATGAGTGACCCTGCTAGTATTTGAATCCTGGTGGCATAGCTTCCAGCATTAGAGCAACACAAAAGCCCCCACAGTATGACAAACTGAAAGATGCATGGGGGATTACTGGTGATAAGTATGGAAAAGCTGGAAACAAAGAAGTAGGATCTGTAGTTGGAAAATACGGCCTTGGTGATAGAAAAGATGTTGAAGATCAAGTGATAGAATTGTGTTAGGTCAACTACTTATTCATTGCAAATACCTTTTTTTAACAACATAAACAGTGACTATACATGTGGACCTCATCAGATGGAAAATACAGAAATCAAATTGACTACATCTGTGGAAAGAGATGATAGAAAACTCAATATCATCAGTCAGAACAAGGCCAGGGGTTGGCTCTGGAACAGTCCATCAATTGCTCATATGCAAGTTCAAGTAGAAGCTGAAGAAAATTAAAACAAGTCCATGAAGCCCAAAATATGATTTGGATTATATCACACCTGAGTTTAAAGACCATCTCAATAATAGATTTGATGCATCGAACCCTAATGACTGAAGACCAGATGAGTTGTGATATGACATCAAGGACTTCATACATGAAGAAAGCAAAAGGTAATTACAAAGACAGGAAAGAAAGAAAAAAAAATGGATGTTAGGTTAGACTCTAAAACTTGCTAAAGTGAACGGAAGAAATGATAAAATAAAAGCGCTGAACAGAAGATTTAAAAGGGCGGCTCAAGAAGACAAGCTAAAGTAATATAAAGAAATGTGTGAAGACCTGGTGTTAAAAAACCAAAAGGAAAGAACACGCTTGGCATTTCTCAAAATGAAAAAAGCTGAGTGACCTAGGAAGTATCAGAAGAAGATGGATGGGGAGGCGGAGCCAATATGGTGCAATAGACAGAAGCGCAATGCTGTCCCTCCACAGCAAAGACCTGAAAAACTAAGTAAAACAGAGACAAACGTCCATCCTGGAACTCTGAGCAGCAACAAATGAAGAGATAAAGAACTCAGCTGTGCACTGAGTGGAATAAGAAACTGACAGAAAACAGAAAGGAAGGAAAGATATGGAGCGAAGGTCCCTTATCAGTTAACGCAGCACAGATTCGCCAACTTGAACTCCTGTCAGAGACCAGCGGACAGAGAATATGGGAAAGTAGCTTCATGGCGGTAAGCAGCGATGCACGCATTCCCACCCCCTGCCCTTCTTCCTCCCCCTCAGCCTCTGCAGTTTCCCAGAGGGCCACCATCGTTCAGCTGGGAGGCGTTGGCTCCGTGCTGCTTGGATTTGCCCAACCCACAGTGACCAGCCCCTTCAGTGTCATTTCTTTGTTGTTGCTGTTGCTTTTTTCAGTGGCTTCTTTTGGTTTCTTCCTTGTCTCTCACCTGCTCCCCTTCCTTTCTCTGGAACACCTGGCTCCATGCGCCTCTTTACTTCTTCTTGAAAGGCTGTGAAGTGCTACTTCGCTGCAGAACTGCTCCCCAGTCTGTGCCACCACACTGGTGGGATCCCTGAGGCATCTTTTTGTTTTCTTTTCTTTTCCTGTATTCTTTTTTTCTTTTCCTTCATTTCTCAGCTTCTTATCTTTCCCACCTACCTTCTTTTTCTGTCTCCTAAATACCTGGCACTGTGTGCCATCTCTGCCCCTTCAAGCTGGTCTGTACTGCAACTTGGGAGCCACTTCTCTGATCTGCGTAGCCGGGCCAGAGGGGTCCATGTGGGCATTTTTTTACTCTTTTTTTATTATTTTGTTTTCTTTTTCTTTTTTCCTTCATGTCTGGGTTTCACATCTTTCTCTACATTCCTTTTTTTCCTGTCTCCTGAATTTCTAGTGCTGTGTGCCATCTGTGCTCCTAATAGGCAGACCGTGCCCCGAGGCCTGGGAGCCACTTCCCCAGTCTTCAATGGGATACATGGAGACATTTCTTTTCTCTTTTTTTTTTTTTTTTTTATTTTCTTTTCTCCTTTTTGTTTTACTTCATTTCTCAGTTTCATATCTCTCTTTTCTTTCCTTCTTTTCTTATCTCCTGAATACCTGGCACTGTTTGCCATCTCTGCCCCTTCTAGATGGGCTGTGCCCCAAAGCATGGGAGCTACTTCCCTGGTCCTTGGTGGGATCCCTGGAGGTCATTTCTTCTTTTATTCAATTTTTCTTTAGTTACTTTTTTCTCTTTCTCCTTTTTTTTTTTTTAATTTCTTGGTTTCTCATCTCGTGACTCCAATGGAAGTTTCCCTCAGCACTTTTTTTGTTTGTTCATTTGTTCAGTTTTGTTGTTGTTGTTGTTCCTGATCATTTCTCCTCTCTCTCCTCTCTCCCATACCCAACTTAAATCCACACATCACAAACTCCCCACTCCCTCCTGCCTATCTGCACCATGCACTGAACATCACACCCCTCAGCAGCACAAGCACAGCCTAACAGAACCTACCCAGTACTGAACCCCAGCCTGCCCTGTCAGCCCTGGTAAATGCCACAAACAACCCAGTCTAGCCCCTCTCCTTCAGCTGGACCTGCCCTGCTGAACCACAGCTCAGAAAACTGGCCTTGCCGATTAGACAAGAGGTTGAAAAGTATCGTGCCCAAAGACAAGCAAACAACAAAGAATGCCCAGCCCACCTACTCAGACATAACCAAATAAAACAAAAAAGCAAGATGAAACAAACAAATCTACAATCAATAAATGAAGAAAATTACTACTGAATGTTCTGAAGACAGCAGACAATATCAAAACATATATTAAAAAAAAAAAAAAAAGGACAAGGATGGTTCCAGTAGGCATCCAAAATAAAACACCAGATAACCTTCCAGGAGAAGAAAGGCACTGGCACTATCAGATAGGAATTCAAATCTCTGATATTCAGAGCTATCCAAGAGTTAAAGCAAAATCAGACAAAAATGAGGAAAAAATAGACAAATTCATGGAAAAGGCACACAAAATCATGGAAAATACAGAAAAAACAATGGAAGAAATCAAGAAAATAATACAGGAACAAAATGTCAAAACAAATTTACAACTAGAAATCATGAAAAACAACAATTAGAAATTAAAAAGATAAAACAACAAGATTTCAGAAATGGACAGTGTAATAGAAGGTCTGAGAAGCAGGTTTGAAACAATGGAACACAGAATCAGCAAAACTGGAGACAAATACTTGGATACCACTTTAAGGAAAAATAAGAAAAAAAATGAAGAAAAGTGAAGAAACCCTGAAGATTATGTGTTACACAATCAAAAGCAAAAATTTGCAAGTGATCAGAGTTCCAGAACAGAGGAAGAAAAGGGAAAACACAGAGAGGATCATTGAAGAACTACTGACAGAAAACTTCCCTAATATCATGAAAGATGAAAAGCTGACCATCCAAGAAGCTCAACGAACCCCATATAGGATAGACCCCAAAAGAAAAACACCAAGGGATATCATAGTCACACTCGCTAAAACTAAAGACAAAGAAAGAATACTGACAGCAGCTCAAGAAAAATGAAAAGTCATATACAGGGGGGAAAAATAAGACTAAGCTCTGATTACTCAGCAGGACCATGCAGGCAAGAAGGATAATGGGATGACATACATAAAACCTTGAAAGAAAAAAAATTGCCAACCAAGAATAATATATCCTGCAAAACTCTCATTAAAATATAATGGTGAAATTAGGACATTACCAGATAAACAGAAATTAAGGGACTATTTAAAAACCAAACCAAACTTACAAGAATTACTAAAGGCACTCCTTCAGATAGAGAACAAACATCAGATAACAGCCTGAATCTACGAAGCAAGATCGTACCAGCCAGATACCAACCTAGGAAATTAACTCTCAAGGACTATTCAGTCCTAAAAGATTTACAACAGGGAACCAGAGAGGTTAATCTGTAAACGACAACAATGTCAGAACAATAAAAGAGGAAATAAACAGCGTAGGTATAGAACTTTCTACTGGAGAGGACACCAGGGCGATACCAAGTAATAAAAGATGGTTTAAACCTAGGAAGATAAGGGTAAATTATAAGGTAACCAAAAAGAAGGATAACAAACTTACTCTTTGAAATAAAAAAGTCTCAGTAAAAATGAAATCTACAAAAAAAAAAAAAAGAAAGAAATTAAAAAATCCACAAACTAAAGGAATTCAGCACAGGAGAGTAAGAGGAGCAAAGAAAACGTCAGCACCACAAAAAAAAAAACATAAAATGACAGCAGTAAACTCACACCAGCAGTAATTATACTGAAAGTAAATGGTCTAAATGCACCTATAAAGAGACAGAAAGTGGCAGAATGGATAAAAAACCAGGATCCATCAATATGCTGTCTATAAGAGACACACTTCAGAAACAAAGAATGGAAAAAAATATATCAAGCAAAACATCTACCAAAAAAGAACAGGAGTAGCAATACTAATCTCAGATAAAAAAGACTTTAAAACAAAATCTACCATAAAAAAACAAAGAAAAGCACTATATAATGATAAAAGGTATGATCCATCATGAAGACATAAACATAATAAATATCTATGCACCCAATGAAAAGGCTACAAAATTCATATAACTAACCCTAATAGCAGTGGAAAAAGAAACTGATCTTTCCACAATAATAGTAGGAGACTTCAACACACCACTCTGGGTAAAGGACAGAACATCTAGAAAGAAACTCAGCAAAGATACAGAAGATCTAAAGTGTACAATCAGCCAATGTGAACTCATAAGCATATGTTGAACACTCTACCCAACAGCTGCAAAGTACACATTCTTTTCCAATACTACATGGAACGTTCTCCAGAATAGACCATATCTTTAGGCCACAAGGCAACCCTCAACAAAACCCAAAACATTGAGATAATATAAAGTATCTTCTTTGATCACAACTCATCAAAGTGGAAATTAACAACAGGAAGAGCAAGGAAAAAAAACAATCACATAGAAATTGAATAACACCCTGCTCAAAAACTACTGGGTAACAGAAGAAATCAAAATAGAATAAAAAAAATTCCTAGAATCAAATGAGAATGAAAACATGTCATTCCAAAACTTTTGGGACACAGCAAAGGCAGTCTCAGAGAACAATTTACAGTAACAGATGCATCCATCAAAAAAGAAAAAAGGAACAAAATCAAAACATTAACCACACAACTCAAACAAATAGAAAGAGAACAACAAAACAAGCCCACAATCACCAGAAGAAAGGAAATAATAAAGAACAGAGCAGAAATAAATGAAATAGAGAATAGAAAAACAATAGCACCAACAAAACCAAAAGTTGGTTCTTTGAAAGGATCGATAAACTACTGGCCAAATTGACAAAAGAAAAACAGGAGGGGACAGAAATAACCCGAATAAGAAATAAAATGGGGGAATTACAATAGATGCAACTAAAATAAAAAAGGTAATAACAGAGTATTATAAAAAACTACAACAAATTTGAAAACCTAAAGGAAATGGACAAATTTCAAGAAACACACTACCTATCCAAACTGACACAAAACGATGTTGAAAATCTGAACAGACACAAAAGATTGAAAAGGCTAAAAAAAAAAAAAAACCTCCCAACAACAAAAAACCCTGGCCCAGATGGATTTACTGGAGAATTCTACCAAACATCGAGAGAAGAGCTTACCCCAGCACTACTCAAACTATTTCAGAACATAGAAAAGAAAGGGATGCATCCAAATTCATTGCATGAAGCCAGCATAATCTCGATACCAAAACGAGGTAAAGACACCACAATAAAAGAGAATTACAGACCAATATAGATGCAAAAATTCTCAACAAAATTCTAGCCAATAGAATTCAGCAGCATATCCTATATATATATATAAAATATATATATATATATAAAAATATAAACCACGACCAAGTAGGATTTATCCTAGGTATGCAAGTATGGTTCAATATTAGGAAATCAATCAATGTAATTCAGCACATAAATAAAAGAATCACAGGATCATCTCAATCTATGTAGAAAAGGCATTTGATAAAGTCCAACACTTTTTTCTGATAAAAACCCTCGATAAAATAAGTATGGAAGTGAAATACCTCAACATAATAAAGGGCATCTATACAAAACAAACGGCCAATATCATTCTTAATGGAGACAGGCTGAAAACATTCCCCTTGAGAAGAGGAAAAGACAACCATGCCCTTTATCACCACTCCTATTTAACGTTGTGCTGGAATTTCTAGCTAGAGCACTAAAGCAAGAAAAAGAAATAAAGGGCATCCAAATTGGTAATGAAGAAGTAAAACTATACCTATTTGCAGATGATATGATACTATACATAGAAAGCTCAAAACACTTCACGAAAAAACTACTGGAACTAATAGAAAGATTCAGCAGAGAAGCAGGATACAAGATAAAAATACAAAAATCAGTTGGATTCCTATACAGCAATAGAAAGGATGATGGAAAGGAAATCAGGAAAACAATACCATTTATGATAGCCCCTAAAAAAATAAAATGCTTAGGAATAAATCTAACCAGGGATGTATAAGACCTATACAAAGAAAACTGCAAAATGCTACTGCAAGAAAACAAAAGACATCTACATAAATGGAAAAACATACCATGTTCATGGATAGGTTGGCTCAACATTGTGAAAACTACAATTCTACTCAAGCAATCTACAAATGCAATGCAATCCCAATCCAAATACCAACAACATTCTTTAAAGAGATGGAAAAACTAATAATTAAATTTATATAGAGAGGGGAAGAGGCCCCAGATAAGGAAAGTAGGAAGACTCGTGCTACCTGACCTCAGAACCTACTATACAGCTACAGCAGTCAAAACAGCCTGGTACTGGTAAAATGACAGACACATCAACTAATGGAACAGAATCAAGAACCGAGGTATATATACATCCACCTACAGCCATCTGATCTTCAACAAGGGTCCAAAGTCCATCAAATGAGGAAAAGACAGTTTTTAACAAGTGGTGCTGGCAAAACTGGATGTCCCTCTGCAAAAAAAAAAAATGAAACAGGACCCACACCTCACACCATACACAAATACTAATTCAAAATGGATCAAAGACTTAAATACACCAAAAACTATAAAGATCGTAGGAGAAAAAATAAGATCAATGCTAGAGGCCCTAATCCACGGCCTTAACAGGATACAAACCATAACTAATGAAACACAAACTCCAGAAGATAAACTAGATAACTGGGAACTTCTAAAAATTTAACACACTCATCAAAAGAGTAAAAAGAGAACCTACAGACTGGGAAAAAAAAATTGGCTATTACAAATTGGACAAAGGCCTAATCTCTAAAATGTACAGGAAAACCTAATGCCTCTACAACAAAAAGACAAATAACCCAATTAAAAAGTGGGCAAAGGAAACAAACAGACACTTCAACATGGAGGACATTCAAGCAGATAACAGACACATGAGGAAATGCTCTCGATCACTAGCCATTAGAGAAATGCAAATCAAAACCACAATGAGATACCATCTCACCCCAGCATTACTGGCAAGAATCGGAAAAAAAGAATATGCACACCCATGTTCATTGCAACATTGCTCATAGTAGCAAAAAAATGGAAACAACCCTGATGCCCATCAACAGATGAATGGATAAACAAACTATGGTACATACATACAATGGAGTACTAGGCAATGATAAAGAATGAGGAATCTGTGAAACATCTCACAACATGGATGAATCTGGACAAACAAGGCTGCAGGAATTGACAGAATACCAACTGAGATGTCTCAACAAATCGCAGCGTTGGAGGCGATCCCTCATCAATGCCAAGAAATTCGAAAGACAGCTACCTGGCCAATCAACTAGAAGAGATCCATATTTACGCCCATTTCAAACAAATGTGGTCCAACAGAATGCAGAAATTATTGATTAATATCACAAGCAAGTAAAATTTTGCTGTAAATAACTCAAGAGTGGTTGTAGAAGTACATCAACAGGGAATTATCAGAAATTCAAACTGGATTCAGAAGATGACTTGGAATGAGGGACATCATTGCTGATGTCAGATAGATCTTGGCTGAAAGCAGAGAATACCAGAAAGATTTTTGCCTGTGTTTTATTGACTATGCAAAGACATTCAACTATGTGGACTATTACAAATTACAAATAATATTGCCAAAAATGAGAATTCTAGAACACTTAATTGTGCTCATGAGGAACCTGTATATAGACCAAGAGGCAGTCAGTCATACAAACAGAACAAGGGGATACTGCCTGGTTTAAAATCAGGAAAGGTGTGTTTCAGGGTTGTATCCTTTCACCATACTTAATCTGTATGCTGAACAAATAATACAAGAAGCTGGTCTATATGAAGAAGAATGTGGCATCAGGATTGGAGAAGGACTAATTAACAAGCTGCAATAAGCAGAGGGCACAACCCTGCTTGCTGTAAGTGAAGAGGACTTGAAGCATTTACTGATGAAGATCAAAGACCTCAGCCTTCGGTATGGATTACACTCAAAATAAAACAAAAATCCTCACAACTGGACCAAAAAGCAACATCATGGTAAATGGAGAAAAGATTGAAGTTGTCAAGAATTTCACTTTACTTGGCTACGCAATCAACACCCATGGAAACAGCAATCAGGAAATCAAAAGACACATTGCATTGGACAAATCTGCTGCAAAAGACCCCTTTAAAGTGTTGAAAAGCAAAGATATCACTTTGAGGACTAAGGTGCATCTGACCCAAGCCATGATATTTTCAATTGCCTCATATGCATTGGAAACCTGGACTATGAATAAGGAAGACTTATTAAGAAGAATTGATGCATTTGAATTATGTTGTTAGTGAAGAATATTGAATGGACTGCCAGAAGAACAAACAAATCTATCTTGGAAGAAGTACCACCAGAATGCTTCTCAGAAGTGAGGATGGTGAGTCTTCATCTCACATATTTTCAGTATGTTATCAAGAGGGATCAATCCCTGGAAAAGGACATTATACTTGGTAGAGGGTCAGCGAAACAGTGGAAGACTTTCAACCAGATGGATTGACACTGTGGCTGCAACAATGGACTTAAGCATGACAACAATGATGGGAATGGTGCAGGACCAGGCAGTGTTTTGTTCTGTTGTACATAGTTATGCTATGCATTGACATCGATTGAACGGCACCTAACAACAACAAACAAACACAGAAACATATATTTTCCAAAAATGTTTTCCCAGTCTGTAGATTGTCTCTTCACTTTGTTGATCAAGTCCTTTGGTGTACAGAAGCCTTTAATTTTGATGAAATCCCATTTATCTATTTTGTCTTTTGTTGCCCATGCCATTGACGTCATACCCAAAAGACCTGAAAGCAGAGTTGCTAATAGACAGATGTACACTAATGTTCATTGTAACACAATTTACCAAAGCCAAAAGGTAGAAACAACCCAAATGCCCATCAACAGATGAATGGTTAAACAAAATTTGCTATACGCACACAGTGGAATCTTACTCTGCCATAAAGTCCCAATATTTGTCACAATATGGATAAACTTTAAAAACATTATGCTGAGTGAAATACACCAATCACAAAAAGACAAATAATGTAAAATTTCACAAATATAAAACACTCAGAATAGGCAAATGTATAGAAATTAGAGTTTAACAGTGGTTATCAGTGGTTATCATGGGTGGGAGGGAAGGGGAAAAAACGGAATCTTTGTTTAGCTACCATTGAGTTTCCATCTATGAGGACGAGAAATATGGCAACGGATGTTGGTGATGGTTGTATAACATGATTGATGTAATTGGTTTCACTGAAGTGTACAAGTGAAAAATGTTTCATTGGTAAATGTGCTACCTCTATTTTTACAGCAATAAAAATAATGAAATTAAAAAAAAAATAGTATCTGAAAATAAGATGGCACTAGGAAAAAGAAAAATTCAAATTCAAACTGACTGTTCTAGGTTAAAACAACCGTTACTTCTCAATTAAAATACTAAAACCTATATCAAATTGACAACAAAATTTATTCTGAAGAAAGTGAGATCACATAGGTCAGCTTTTCTTTTTTTAACCTTAGGAATGTATTCATAACTATCACCATGGTGAAACCACTAATCGGAGAACCAAAAACAAAATAAAACAAAAACCTATCCCATTCCATTCCAGTTCTACTGCTTTTATAATTTTCTCCTCCTGGTACTTGAATTTGCTCCTGTGTGGAGCAAATCATTAATCTCTTGACTACTACTAACTGAAAGGTTAGTAGTTTGAGCCCACCTAAGGCATCTCTAAAGAAAGATGGCCCAGCAATCTGATTGCAAGAAGTCACAGCCTTGGACCGTTATCTCAGGGGACATTTAGGTCAATTGGCAGAGCATAGTTTATAAACAGAATGCTCTACATTCTACTTTGTTGAGTAGTGTCTGGGGTCTTAAAAGCCTGTGAGTGGCCCTCTAAGATACATCTATTGGTATCATCTTATCCAAAGCAAAGGAGAAGGAAGAAAACCAAAGACATAAGGAAAATATTAGTCCAAAGGACTAATAGACCACATGAACCACCGCCTCCACCAGCCTGATACCAGAAGAACTAGATGGAGCCCGGCTGCGACCACTGGCCATACTGAAGGGATTACAATAGAGGGTCCTGGACAGAGTGGGAGAAAAATGTAGAGCAAAATTCAAACGCACCAAAAAAGACCAGACTTACTGGTCTGAGAGAGACTAGAGGAAATGTTAAGACTGTGGCCCCTGGACACCCTGCTAACCTCAGAACCTGACGCACTGCAAAAGTCCACCTTTCAGCCAAAGGTTAGACAGTCCTATAAAACAAACGATAACACAAGGAAGGAACATGATTCTTAGTTCAATCAAGTAAAAGAGAACAAATGGCCAACACTTGCCCAAAAGCAAAGACAAGAAGGCAGGAGGGGAAAGGAAAACTGGATGAATGGGCACGGGGAACGCAGGTGTAAAGGGAAAGGGGAAGAGAGCTGGCACATTGCGGGGATTGCAACCAATATTAAAAAACAGTCTGTGTATAAATTTTTTTTATTGTGCTTTAAGTGAAAATTTGTAGTTCAATTTAGTTTCTCATACATAAGTTTACACACACATTGTTATGTGACCCTAGTTGCTCTCCCTATAATGTGACAGCACAGTCCTCCTTTTCACCCTGTATTTTCCCTGTCCATTCAGTTTTATTCAACCAGCTCCTGTCCCTCTGTGCCTTCTCATCTCACCTCCGGACAGGAACTGCCCACTTAGTCTTGTGTCTAAGAAGCATAATCCTCATCAGTATCATTTTATGTCTTATAGTCCAACAGGGTAATCTTTGTCTGAAAAGCTGGCTTCAGGAATGGTTTTAGTTTTGGGCTAACAGAGAGTCTAGCAGCCATGTTTTCTAGGGTCCCTTCAGTCGCTGTCAGACCATTAAGTCTGGTCTTTTTACCAGAATTTGAGTTCTGCACCTCACTTTTCTCCTGCTCCATCAGCGATTCTGTTGTATTCCCTGTCAGGGTGGTCATTGGTGGTAGCCAGGCACCATCTAGTTCTTCTGGTCTCAGGTTGATGGAGTCTCTGGTTTATGTGGCTCTGACTCTTGTGCTCATATTTTCCTTAGGTGTTTTGTGTTCTTCATTCACCTTTGCTCCAGGCGAGTTGGGAACAATTGATGCATCTTAGATGGCTGCTTTTGAGCTTCTAAGACCCCAGACACCAACTCACCAAAGTGGGATGCAGAACATTTTCTTAATAAACTTTGTTATGCCAATTGACCTAGATGCCCCCTAAAACCATGGTCCCCAGGCCCCTACCCCTGCTTCTCTGTCCCTTGGAGTGTTTGGTTGTATTCAGGAAACTTCTTAGCTTTTGGTTTTCCGGTTGTGCTGACTTCCCCTCTATTGTGTGTAGTCCTTCCTTTCACCTAAGATAATTCTTATCTACCATCTAATTAGTGAATACCCCTCTCCCACCCTCATAAACATCAAAGAATATTTTCTTCTGCTTTTAAACATTTTCTTGAGTTCTTATAATAGTGGTCTCATACAATACTTAAACTTTTGCCACTGACTAATTTCACTCAGCATAAAGCCTTCCAAGATTCATCCATGTTATGAGACGTTCCCAGGATTCATAGTTCTTCTTTATCATTTCATAGTATTCCATTGTGTGAATATGCCATAATTTGTTTACTCATTCATCCGTTGATGGGCACCTAGGTTGTCTCCATCTTTTTGCTATTGTAAACAGTGCTGCAGTGAACATGGGTGTGCATATATCTATTCATGTGAGGCCTCTTATTTCTCTTGGATATTTTTTATATTCCAAGAAGTGGGATTGCTGGATCATACCGTACTTCTATTTCTAGCTTTTTTAAGAAAGTGTCAAATTGATTTCCAAAGTGGTTGTACTGTTTTACATTCCCACCAGCAGCGTGTAAGTATTCCAGTCTCTCCACAATCTCTCCGACGTTTATTATTTCGAGTTTTTTGGATTAATCATTGTAGTTTTGATTTGCATTCTCTAATGGCTAAAGACTGTGAGCATTTCCTCATGTATCTGGCAGCCACCTGAATGTCTTCTTTGGCGAAGTGCCCGTTCATATCCTTCGCCCATTTTTTAATAGGGTTATTTGTCTTTTGTTGTTGAAGTTTTGCAGTATCTTGTGGATTTTAGAGATTAGACGTTGATTGGTTTTGTCACAGCCAAAAAAATTTTTTCCCCGCCTGTAGGTTGTCTTTTTACTCTTTTCATGAAGTCTTTTGATGAGCATAAGTGTTTATTTTATTTTTTTTTTTTTTATTTTTAGGAGGTCCCAATTGTCTGGTTCCTCTTCTGATGTTTGTACATTGTTAATAATCTTTTTTATTCTGTTTATGCCACGTATAAGAGTTCCTAGTGTTTTACCTATTTTTTCTTCCATAATCTTTATCATTTTAGATTTTATATTTAGGTCTTTGATCCATTTTGAGTTAGTTTCTGTACATGGTGTGAGGTATGGGTCTTGTTTCATTTTTTTGCAGATGGATATACAGTTTTGCCAGCACCATTTGTCAAAGAGACTGTCTTTTCCCCAATTAATGGACTTTGGGACTTTGTCAAATATCAGTTGCTCATAGGTGGATGAATTTACATCTGGATTCTCAATTCTGCTCCATTGGTCTATGTATCTGTTGTTGTACCAGTAAAAGGCTGTTTTGACTACCATGGCAGTATAATTGGTCCTAAAATCAGGTAGTGCGAGCCCTCCCACTTTGTTCTTCTTCAGTAATGCTTTACTTATCTGGGGCCTCTTCCCTTTCCTTAAGAAGCTGGTGATTTGTTACTACATCTCATTTAAAAATGCCATTTGAATTTGGTCTGGGATTGCATTGTATCTATAGATCACTTTGGGTAGAACAGATATTTTCACAGTATTGAGTCTACCTATCCATGAGCAAGGTATGTTTTTCCACATACCTAGGCCTCTTTTGGCTTCTTTGCAGTAGGGTCTTGTAGTTTTCTTTGTATAAGTCTTTTACCATTCTGGTTAGATTTTTTCCTAAGTATTTTATCTTCTTGGGGGCTATTGTAAATGGTATTGATTTGGTGATTTCCTCTTCCAAGTATTCTTTGTTGGTTTAGAGGGATCCAACTGATTTTTGTATGTTTAGCTTATATCCTGAAACTTTCCTGAACTCTTCTATTAGTTCTAGTAGTTTTCTTGTGTGAATTCTTTGGGGTTTTCTGTGTATAAAATCATATAATCTGCAAATAGAGATATTTTTACTTCTTCCTTACCAATTGGATGCCGTTTATTTCTTTTTCTAGTCTAATTGCTCTGGCTAGGACCTCCAGCACAATGTTGAATAAGAGTGGTGATAATGGGCATCTTGTCTGGCTCCTGTTCTCAAGGGGAATGCTTTCAGACTCTCTCCATTTAGGATGATGTAGGCTATTGGCTTTGTATAAATGCCATTTATTAAGTTGAGGAATTTCCCTTCTACTCCTATTTTGCTGAGAGTTTCTATCATGAATGGGTGTTGGACTTTGTCAGATCCCTTTTTGAGCGAATTGATAAGAACATGTGGTTCTTGTCTTTTATTAATGTGATGGATTATGGATTACATTGTTTTTGTTTTTTTTTAATGTTGAACCATTCCTGCATACCTGGTATGAACCCCACTTGGTCATGGTGAATTTTTTTTTTTTTTTTTTGATATGTTGTTGAGTTCTATTGGCTAGAATTTTGTTCAGGATTTTTGCCTCTATATGCACGATGGATATTGGTCTGTAATTTTCTGTTTCTGTGGTGTCTTTACCTGGTTTTGGTATCAGCGTTATGCTGGCTTCATAGAATGAGTTTGGGAGTATTTCATCCTTTTCTATGTTCTGAAATACTTTCAGTTGTAGTGATGTTATGTCTTCTCTGAAAATTTGGTAGAATTCTCCAATGAAGGCATGAGGGCCAGGGCTTTTTTTTGTTGAGTTTTTTAGTTATCTTTTAAATCTCTTCCTTTGTTATAGGTTTATTTAGGTGTTCTATCTCTGTGTTAGTTTATGTAGGTAGTGTGTTTCTAGAAATTTACCCATTTCCTCTAGTTTTTCAAATTTGTTAGAGTATAATTTTTCATAGTATTCTGTTATGATTCTTTTAATTTCAGTTGGGTCTGTTGTGATAGTGCCTATCTCATTTCTTATTTGGATTATTTGCTTCCTCTTCTGTTTTTCTTTTGTCAGTTTGACCAATGGTTTATCAATTTTGTTGATCTTTTCAAAGAATCAGCTTTTGGTCTTGTTAATGCTTTCAATTGTTTTCCTAGTCTCCATTTAATTCTGCTCTATCTTTTATTATTTGCTTTCTTCTGGTGCCCAAGGGCTTCTTTCGCTGTTTTCTATTTGTTCAAGTTGTAGGGTTAATGTTTTGATTTTGGCCCTTTCTTCTTTTTGGATGTGTGCATTTATTGCTATAAATTGACCTCTGAACACTGCTTTCCCTGTCTCCCAAAGGTTCTGGTAGGAAGTGTTTTCATTCTCATTTGATTGTAGGAATTCCTTTGTTCTGTCCTTAATCTCTTCTTTAATCCAGTAGTTTTTGAGCAAGGTTTTGTTCAGTTTCCATGTGTTTTTGTTTTTGTTTTTTTCCTTGCTTTTTCTGTTATTGATTTCTACTTTTGTGGATTTATGGTCAGAAAAGGTGTTTTGTAATATTTCGATGCTTTGGATTCTGTTAAGTCTTGCTTTATGGCCTAATATGCGGTCTATTCTGGAGAATGTTCCACGTGCATTAGAAAATAAAGTATCCTTTGCTGCTGTTGGGTGGAGCGTTCTGTATATGAGGTCAAGTTGGTTTATGGTGCCATTTAGATCTTCCATGTTTTTATTGAACTTCTTTCTGGATGTTCTGTCCTTCACCGAAAGCGATGCGTTGAAGTCTCCTGCTATTATTGTGGAGCTGTTTATCTCTCTTTTCAACGTTGTTAGTTTGTTTTATGTATTTTGGAGCCCTGTCATTGGGTGTGTAAATATTTTTTATGGTTATGTCCTTCTGGTGTATTGACACTTTAATCATTATATTGTGTCCTTCTTTGTTCTTTGTGGTGGATTTTACTTTAAAGTCTATTTTATCAGCAATTAATATTGCCACTTCTACTCTTTTTTTATTGTTGTTTGTTTGATATATTTTTTTCCATCCTTGGAGTTTTAGTTTGTTTGTGTCTTTAAGCCTAAGGTGTGCCTCTCATAGGCAGCATATAGATGGATCATGTTTTTTTAATCCATTCTGCCACTCTCCGTCTCTTTATTGGTGCATTTAGTCCATTTATATTCACTGTAATTATTGATAGGTATGAGTTTAGTGCTGTCATTTTGATGCCTTTTGTGTGTGTGTGTTGTCAACAGTTTCTTTGTTCCACTTAATTTTTGTGCAGAGTTGTTTTTCTTTACGTATTCTCATTGTTGTTGATTTTGTATTTGCTGATGTTTTTCTTGTTTTTTTATTTTGATGTGTAGGATTGTTAGTTTCCTTTGTGGTTACCTTAATATTTACCCCTATTTTTCTAAGTTTAAATCAATCTTTTATTTCTTTATATAGTTTTGACTTCCTCTCCATATGAAAGATCTATGACATTTTTTAGTCCCTTTTTTTTGTTTTAATGTTGTCAGGGTATCAGGGAAGTTTTCTGCCAACAAATGTTCAACAATTCTCTGTGCATTTTCTGTTATCCCTCTTGTTCTGATACTCCAATCACTCATAGGTTATTCCTCTTGATAGAGTCCCACATAATTCTTAGAATTTCTTCATTTTTTAAATTCATTTATTTTTCTTCAAATAAGTTGGTATCAAGTGACTTTCTACTGAGTTGTCTAATTCTGAAATCTTATTGTTAATCTTCTGGATTTTTGTATGTAGAAAGTTATAGGAGCAGAACTGAGGCAATAGAAGTCAGAATTAGTGAAACTGAAGTCTGTATGGAGTCTTGCAGCTGTTTGTCATTATGCTCTTCTACAATCTTCTTAAGTTCCTGTATTCCTTTATCTGTTTGTTCCTTTGCTTATTCCATGTTTTGCCTGATCTTTCTGATCTCTCAAAGAGTTCTGTATATTAATCTTTTGTATTCTACCCCTGGTAATTCCAGCAAATTCTCTTCCTCCGGAAGATTTCTTGAATCTTTGTTTTGGGAGCTTGCTGAAGCCATCATGGTCTGCCTCTTTATGTGATTTGATATTGACTGTTGTCTCTGAGCCATCAATAAGTTATTATATTTACTTATTTTATATTTGCTTACTCTGTCCTAGCTTCTTACCTTATTTTGTTTTGATATGCCCAAATAGGTTGCTTGTGTGATCTAGTCTGATTATTGGTGCCTCTGAAGCTCTAACATCTTGTCACCAGGATATGAGCCTGGAAGTCCATTTACTTTTCTTGTATGGATTCAGCTCATGTGTCCAGGTAGTCAGTCACCAACTGTGTGTGGTGCATGCTCTCAACTACCGTCTTAGATGGGCAGGGGTGATTGGTGTAGGCACGAGTATCTGGTTGTAGTAGGGGTTCACACGCTGAGCAAGGTGGTGGGCTGAAAGTTGCCCCTGAGTGTCTAGGAGGAAAGCATGTCCCTGTTCCCTAGAGTCCACAGGAGGGTGGGCTTTGCAGTCAGAATGGGCTCCTGATGTTGTTGGCCGTAGGCATGGGAGGCAGCATTTATTCTTGGACCCCTGTCAGGGGTGGCTAGGTGGTACTAATGGAGCCACCAATGCTCAGGCCCCTGATATGGGTAGGTGAAGACCCTGCTTAATAGGCAGAGCAGTGTCAAATGTCACAATCCTGCCACTTCACCATATGGCTGATAGAGTGAAGTTAGGCTTCAGGTGTATAGCTTGTTGCGCTGTGCTAATGAGGGCCTATGCTGTTGAAATGGGTCCACACAGGCCTAAGCAGGGGTGAAAGGCATTCAAAGTCTGTGGACCCCTTACACCTGTGCCTAGACAAAGGAGTTGTGCCTGCCCCGATTTCCTGGCTTAAGGGAGCTTTCAGATTATTTTTTCCTATTTGTTAATTTGCTCCCACTCCAAGGGCAGGAGAATTGCTCAGGGTGCTTGATGGGTCCTACTTCTGGGCCAGGGGATGTGGCAATTGCTGAAACCAGCCCAGACTGGTGCAGAGTGGGGAGGGAGCAGGTAAATGGGAGAGAGGTTCTTCCCAAAGGGGTGTTTTTTAATCCACACCGTACGTTAGATGCATGTACTTATCTTTTGCCGACTGAGGGCCGCTTTTCACTAGTTCTGGAAGCTCAAGTAGACTCTCTGCCGCTCAGTCTCTCCTGATGTGGAAAAATACATCCTGAGTGCCACTGCTTGCATCACTGCTGGCGCCAGCTGATTCAGCCTTCAAGGTGCCAGTTCCCATCAGGTCAGGCCTGGCAACTCCTTGCCACTTCTGAACCATCTCTCCCTCCCCCTGCTGCTCAGTCTGATTCTTCAACTTTGCTTTTGATGTTCAGGGCTCCTAGGTGATCATATATAATCAATTCACTTTTGGGGGGAGGTTGTAAAAGGGGACCACAGAAGTGTCTGACTACTCCGCATCCTGACACTACCTCTTGTGCATAAATTTTTGAATGAGGAACCAATTTGCATTGTAAAGTTTCACAAAGAGCACAATAAAAAAAATTTTTTTAAGTTGCAGCAGCCTTGAAAACCCTATGAAACACATTTCTATTTATGAGGTATAACCAACCTGATGACAATTTGTTATTTATTTATTTTGTTTTGGCATGTGGATACAAAACACTATGAAAATGTGTATTTGTTTATTTTTATGTTATAAAAAGACTGCTTAAGATAATTGAATCACTACTAAACTAGGAATCAGAAGACTTTAAATTTAGTGTAAACTCTACCACTAACCAGCTGTGAGAATTTAATAGACACGTTGCTTAATCTCTCTGGATTATGGAAATATTATGCATAATGAGAGGGCTGGGCTGGGCTGGGCTGGTTAAACTTTCAGGTGCTTTCCAACTTGAAAATTCTATTATTTCAACTGTGTAACTCACATTACCAATATTTCTTTTCTGAACTAAGCCCAGAGTGAGCTCTTGAGGAAGGAAAACATAATAGAAAATTAAAAATAATTAAGATTCTATTATTATTGCTCAATCTTCAAACTTTTCATTTCTAAAATGGAAGTAGTGCTATTCTTTAAACTATTTATATTCATATAAATGCAGCTGAAATACCCCAATAATAGAATTTTTGTACCATAAAGGAATTTCTATCTTATGTACTTCCCTGCCCTTCTTTGCCTTTCTGTTAACCATTTGTCTCTGTTCACAGCTTAAACATAATTTACTCCAACAAGTTTTCCCTGATTTCCTGATTCCCTCTGGACAAAAATAAATGCATGTCCCAACACCACCTTAAGGAGCCCTTGTGGTACAATGGTTAAACATGCTTGTCTGCTAACCAAAATTTGGAGAAAATATCTGGAGATCTGGTCCTGTAAAGATTAACCAAAAACCCATTGTAGTTGAGTTGACTACAGCTCACAGTGACCCTATGGAACAGAGTAGAACTGCCCCACAGGGTTTCCAAGGCTGTAATCTTTATGGAAGCAGACTGCCATGTCTTTCTTCAGCAGGGCAGCTGGTGGGTTTGAACTCCCAACCTTTCAGCCTAGGAAACCCTATGGGGCAGTTCTTCTCTGTCACACAGGGTCACTATGAGCTGAAATCGACTCAACAGCACCTAACAACAACAACAACAATGCTTTCCTTAGTACTCTGTGTATTTCCTAATAGAGAATTTGTTTAATTTACTGTTATTGCTTATGAATTTACTTCCAATAATATCCTCAGCACTAACTGAGAATATGTCTTTTTTTCTCACCACTATCTCTCAAATGACTACAACAGTTCATGGCACATGGTATTTGCTCAATAAATATTTGTTGACTAAGAATTTCTCTAGTCAGATTTCCTCACTTTACAGATGAGAAACTGGGGCTCCTAGACACAAACACTGAACTCTCAGTAAAGAGTTCTTTTCACCACACAGTACTGCCTCTTGAAGTATGTGTTATACATTTTCAGAGTGACTTTCAATAGATGTAGAGATGATAATAATTGTATTATAAAATGCAAGCCTATAAAACATATGTGGAGTTAAAAAAATAATAATTTTGCCCTAGATAAATGCAAGCAGAAAAGTCTTTTTTTTTTTTTTTTTAATGGCTGGTTATGAGATACAGATATGATCAAAGAATTTGCTGTCAATTGCTCAATCCCATGCTCAGTTAAGGACCTGACTTCCATGTTGATTGCCGAGAAGTCACAAAAAGCTCTGAGAACACCCACAGAACTATCAGATCCAGTGAAAAAGAGAAAGTTGGAAACTTTTTACATCTAACTAATAGATGGACAGGAATGATTGTAAAAACACACCCATATAATACACACATGCAATGGTTTTAAAAATATCCACAGGTGCAGACTGTACAAAAATATTGTAAAGTTACAAAAGACTGATTGAATCATCAGTACAGGAAAACTATGACTCCAACCGTATACTCCCAGTTTCATTCCTAAGTCTGGCTCTGAATGGTTGGATAATTCCAAGTACTCGAGTTCCCAGAGCTCTCCATCAGTAAAATTAAAGTCCCCAGCAATCCTGTTCATTGATAGGAAACTTAACGGCATACCTAGAAAATTGAAAGAAGATGCCTGGGGTGGGGAGTGAGGAAAATAAAACAGTTACCAATGGATAAGAGAGTAAAATATGTCCTTTGCAGAAGGGCAATTAAACTGAGACCAATTGTTATTCTTTACTTTCTCTGTTTTATTTTTTGGAGCTGCAGCAGCCACCTTGGGTCCATGAGAAAACAAGCTTGAGAACAAAAGCATCTAAGAATGTAAAGGTGAAAAGAGAAAAAAAGACTTTGGGTATTATTTGAAGAGATTCTTGTGATTTAGTATGATTTCATATAACAAAAGAATGTATTGAAAAGAAGTGATTTATGCTCTGTAATCAAACTATATAAAGTTCACTAAAAAGCTTTGAATAAGCACCATACTAGAGGGCGCTGGTCGTTCAGTGGTAGAATTCTCACCTTCCATGGGGGAAACTCGCTTATCCTGCTGTGCATGAGGTTTTCATGAGTTGGGGGCCGACACCCCACACTAACAGACACCCCACTCACAACCTTGACATTTATATGTAGGCATAACCTAGCAACATACTACTTTGGTAACTACCAATATGTCATTGTTTGTATGTTAATGAAACTTGAGGGATATGATCAAGAGAGATTTCTTACCTGCTCCTATTTAAACACTTTCTCTTTACTTATTTGCAAATTGTTTAAAAAGTTGCCCCTTACTGATGATTTTGGAAGGAAAAGATGAACCTGCCTTTCCCCATGTTAAGCATCTGATTATTTTGTTACGAAAATGTATCCCACACCACTCTCAAATGCACAAACTCCAGTAGGATGTGTCACCAAAAATCTGCATCAAAGGTGAAGAGTTTATATTAAGAAGGAACAAATATACTTCCCACAGCTGAGATTCATTATAAATACTTAGAATATTGTCCAGTATTTTATCTGTTGGGATTTAGATGTTATTAATCCAATTTATATGAATAAAACAGGATACTTGTGCACATTTGCAAGCAAAACAATGCTTGGAAAATATGAAAGATAGTATATTTTTTAATTTGATTTTTAAAAGTATAAAGTATGTATCAGAAAAATTCAGCGACTAAAAGTGAAAGAACTTCTAAACCAATGTCTCTGTAGAAGACTTTTTTGACCTCTAATTAATTAATGGAAGTTGGGAGGAGAGAATAATGGTTCTTTGAGGATGTGCTACTCTGCTTCACCTGATTTGACTTTCTGTTCTTTATTAATCTCAACTCCTGAATGGATTCCCTCTCCAACTTCTCTATCTCTCTGCTTCCCCTCACCTGCAGCTGGGTTTGGTGTAACATTTTTTTTTTCTTTCTATTTTTAGGAAAGGATACCAAATGGAAGGTACTGCTCCCATCTCATTACCTTTTGTAAAACCGTGAGGTTCCAAGATATTCCTCTGAACTTCTCTTGAAGAAAGATAAATTCTTAGAGTAACAAGTGATCACTTTCACCAGGAGTAGGAATGGGAAGAAATAATAACCCACGGGAGAAAAAGTGATAAGAAACAACTGCTTATAGTGGTGTTTGGGGAAAATTATGTAAATATTTATGCAAAGACAGCTTTGCAGAACACATCGAGCTGCATCAGAACTGCTTGTGCCAGTGTATACAGGCAGACTCACAGTTGGATCAACAGCCTGAAAAGCAGATGTGCCAATTTCCCGTATTTGATTATGATGATTCCTAATTATGCCAAAGCTATGGCAGTGTCCTTCCCTAGAATGACTTTTAATTTTGTTTTGTTAAATCACACATACAACCTGTTTTGGACGTGCAATTCATTGTCACATTAAGTCGGTGAAATATTCATTTGTTTGGCTAATACTTTGGAGGACAATAAATAACATGGATGCTGTTTTCATTTTTAATTTGGTGTTTTCAGGCATGCAGGGGGAAAAAAGGAAGGAAATATGCATAGTGATATAGCCATGCTATTTGATATCAGTGAAACTTTGACTTTTCCACTACTGTCTATAAACAGAATACCTTTATATATGGTTGTTCTTGAAACTCCAGGTTTCTTGATTTACTTGTGTTTTATGTTCGTAATGTCCTATCAACACAAAAACTCAACCCCATTTATAATGAGGCATGGACTTTAAGCAATAGAAAACTGATAAGGGGTCAATTCACACCAATTGCTTAGATAAGGATATCAAATGTCGAGATTAAAAAACAGCTTGACCATTTGGGTGATTAAAATATGAAAGAAAATTCTATTTCTGGGCTCTTTTTTTTATCATAAAATGTGATCAAGATGATCCAGAATTTATTTACTTACATTATTTTTCAAATGTGTGTGTGTGTGCATCTTCAAACTTGTGAATCCCCATGAAAATTTCAGCAGGACCACATGAACCACAGCCTACACCACCCTGAGACCAGAACTAGATGGTGCCCTACTACCACTACCAACTGCTCTGACTGGGATCACAACAGAGGGTCCAAGACAAAGCAGGAAAAAAAAAATGTAGAAAAAAAAATAAAGTTCGCAAAAAAGACCAGGCATACTGGTCTGACAAAGACTGGAGGAACCTCCAATACTATGGCCCTAAGACACCCTTCTGAACTGGAACTGAAGCCATTCCCAGAGACCACCTGTCAGTCAAAACATAGATAGACCCATGAAATGAATAATAACACCTGAGAGGAATTTGCTCCTTAAAACAATCAAGTATATGAGATCAAAAGGGCAACATTGGCCCAAAAGCAAAGATAAGAAGGCAGAAAAGGGTAGAAATTCAGGACAACGGAAACTAGGACAGAAATGGGGAGTGTGCTGACACATTGTGGGGAATAAAACCAATGTCATGGAACACTTTATGTACAAACTATCGAATGGGAAACTAATTTCCTCTGTAAACTTTCACCTAAAGCACAATAAAAAAATTAAAAAAGAAAATTTCACCAGACTTTGAGAAATCCACAGATTCAGACAAATATTGCTTACTTGTTCCTTTAGTATCAAAATGTTACTCTCAATCCTTTATAAAAAAAATAATAAAAAGCTATCTATAATTGATCGCATGTCCACAAAGTATTATTTCTGATTTAACATCTTAATTATTCCTAAATTAGTCTTGAAATGATATTCCCTGGTCCATCTCCTGCACTTTCCTATTTGAGCATATGATTAAAAAATTC
Source organism: Loxodonta africana (assembly GCF_030014295.1). Classification (NCBI taxonomy): domain Eukaryota; kingdom Metazoa; phylum Chordata; class Mammalia; order Proboscidea; family Elephantidae; genus Loxodonta; species Loxodonta africana. The sequence continues at coordinate 74,075,679 of NC_087346.1, read as the reverse complement.
TATCATTAAGCTGTGGTAGGTGTTAAGTGTTTGAAGTGATTTTTAGTGCCTTTAAATTTTATTAAATAACTGAAAAGAGAAGTTGGAATAGTTGAGATATTTGATTAATTCAATCAGAATAATGATCAGAATAGATGATATTTTTCCTAATTACCAGAGTTCTAGAAATTCTTCTGGCTTCAATAATAGAAAAAAATAGTAACATTAATATCTCTTGAAATTCTTCTGTTTGTGGAGCAGATTCCTTTGGCTGCTTATGTCACATCTCTCTGTCTACTTCTAATTTTAACTGCTATTGCCATGTTTAGTTCCATGTAAGCTCAGATTCACCTCATGTTCATAGCATCACATTATCATGTGTCTTTCTACTTTCTTCTTCAGAGACTTTTCTAGAGCTATTGAAACCTGCTTGTGCATCTTGGAAGTGTAGGGGTATTAACACCCCCAGGGTAGCCCTCAATCAATAGAACCCATAGATATATGTTTCAGTATCCTGTTCTTCAAGTGGAAAGTCCTGTGCTATCTTCTGTACACCGCTTAGAAGTTCTGGGAGAGTCGAGCTCCTGTCACCTAGAACAATAATCTTGGTTATGAACCCTTATATTGACTTTTTCTCTTCCCCTAATTCACTCACTCTCACTTCCTTGTTCCTGATTCCAGATATTACCTTCCATATAAACTTCCTCAATTCACGTCTTTGTCTCAGCCCTGCATTCAGGGAACACAAAATAAGGAAGCTGGGTAGTTTCTTTATGAGTTTAAAATTGCTCCGCAACTATAATCATTTAACAAATGTTTACTGAAGCCTCCAGTGTTCCAGCCACAATTTAGGGTGCTGCCGGAAATCCAGGAGTGAAGAAAACAGATAAAGAATATTCCTTCATTGAGTTTATATTCTAGTGTAAATGACAATAAAGTCCTCAAAGTTTTTCCATAGTGAGGGTGTGCGGTAGGGATCAGTACGAATTCAACCCTCAAAATGTGGAGCCTGGAGAGGAGGGACCAAGATGACTGACTAGATAGAAGCTTCCGTTGATCCCTCTTGCAACAAAGACTTAAAAAAACAAGTAAATTGATTACATACATGACAATCTATGAACCCTGACCATCAAACACAGAACTAAGGAGTTGACCTGAGTGACAGGGGAGCAAAAAGCCCAGCACTGAAGCAGCGGCCACTTCCAGAGCCAGCATGCCACACCACAGCCTTGAGCCCTCATGGTTCCCTGGAGCCACAGTGGTGGGGCTAATCGCGGCTTACTGAGATGAGGCAAGCACAGGATGCAGCCCTAACCCCCTAGAGTAACCTTGGCAGGGACCCAGCCAGAGCACGCAGGCTGCACGCAGACACTGCTGACAGGAGAACGAGAAACCACAGGGAAACAGTGACTGAAGAGCAGCGACCCAGCCAGAAAACCTTGGCGCTGGGCTTTGGACTAAGTGCAGAGAAACTGATCACGGCTTCCTGAGATGGTGCAGGCACAGGACGCAGCCTTAATCTTTGGGGGCAATCTCGACCCAGCCAGCACACACAGGTTACACTCTGCTCTGGAATCTCAGATAAAACAGTCCTCACCAAACAGGATAAGTAACGTTGTCTATATTGCTGCACTTACCCTCTCCTATCTATCTGATCCCTCCCTTCCCTGCCATAGCCAGCTTCATTAACATTGGAATTTCCTGGGCCAGGGAGTCAAGTGCTCTGCAGGGGTTGTGTTTTGTTTTTTTTTTTTAGCCCTGTTTCTCCTGGCCTGAGAGAAGCAGCATTTAACATTCAGGGGGGAAAATACTTCCCTGACTTTCCTAAACTGGAATAATAATACATAACCAGCTCCAGCCAAGCATAAGAGATCCACAGTTTTTGGCTTTTATCCCTACAGGGAACCAGGTGGCTATTATAATGCAAAGACAATTCTGATAGAGATCTGACTGTAATTGTTTTAGCTGAGCACTGGAAAGGCAAGTTTTGGAGGTCTGATACTTCTCTACCTATTACACAGAGCCTTCATTGATCCACAGCAGGGAACTGAGGGCTGAAGCTCCACCCACACCACCTAGCCACCTGTTAAAGGGATCTGAGGATAGTGACACCTACCAATCTTTAGAGGTACAAGCATTGGGTGCCTAAAGTACAGCTGCAGAGTCCACCCACCATAGTGCTCTAGAGAACAGAGACACTCCTACCTCACTGGCACATGGGGAAAGGCTGTCAGCATCCTGCCCTCCTCAGAGTGTGACCTCCTGCCTCTACTAGGGTCTGGTGCATACAAGCATCACCACTACTCCTCTAAGTCAATAGGTGACAGTCTACACCACACACTAGGTGACCCACTATCAGGACACCTAAGCTGATTCTATTCAAGAATAGTGAATGGACTCATAGACTCATATATCTGGTAACAGCTCAAACCAGCTGGCAACAGGACATAAGTGACTCGAAGGCTACAATGATCAAGTTAGCACAACCTAGTAGCTCATCTGGGTGTATTGAAACAAAACAAAACAAGAAGATAAGACTCAGTGAGCAAATATGAAATAAATCATTACAATATCATATAGATGGCTCGGAGACAGCAGTCAATATCAAATCACTTAAAGAAGCAGACCATGATTGCTTCTACAAACCCCCAAAATCAAGAATCAAAATCTTTCCCAAGTGAAGATACAATCCAGTAATTGCCACATGTAGAATATAAAAAACTAATATACAGAATGCTTCAAGACATCAGAGATTACCTGATAAATTAAATAAGGCAATCTACAGAAAAAGCCAAGGAAGACACTGATAAAGCAGTTGAGGAAATCAAAAAGGCTATTCAAGAACATAGTGAAAAATTTAATAAGCTGCAGGAATCCATAGAGAAACAGCATTCAGAAATCCAAAAGATTAACAGTAAAATTACAGAATTAGACAACTCAATAGGAAGTCAAAGGAGCAGAAATGAGGGTTTGGAATGCAGAGTGGGGAGCTGGAGGATAAGGCAATTGACACCAATATAGTTCAAGAAAAATCAGATAAAAGATTTTTTTAAAAAAAGAAGAAACTCGAAGAATCATGTGGGACTTTATCAAGAAGAATAACTTCCGTGTCATTGGAGTTCCAAAACAGGGAGGGATAACAGAAAATACGGAGAGAATAGTTGAAGATCTGTTGGCAGAAAACGTCCCTGGCATCATGAAAGATGAAAGGATATCTATCCAAGAGGTTCATCAAACCCCATACAAGATAGATCCCAAAAGAAAATCACCAAAACATGTTAGCATCAAATTTGCCAAAACCAAAGATAAAGAGAAAATTTTAAAAGCAGCCAAGGATAAATGAAAAGTCACCTACAAAGGAGAATCAATAAATTCAGACTACTCGGCAGAAACCATGCAGGCAAGACAGCAATGGGATGACATATAAAGAGCATTCAAGGAGAAAAATTGCCAGCCAAGAATCATACATCCAGCAAAACTCTCTCTCAGATATGAAGGTCAAATTAAGACATTTACAGAAAAACACAAGCTTAGAGAATTTGCAAAAACCAACCACAGCTATAAGAATTACTAAAGGAAAGCCTTTGGTCAGAAAATCAATAATATCAGATACCAACACAACACAAGGTCACAGAACAGAACATCCTGATATCAACTCAGATAGGGAAATCACAAAAACAAAATAACATTAACTTTTAAAAAATATACTCAAAACAGGGAATCATTGATGTCATTATGTAAAAGATTACAATAATCAAAAAACGGGAACTAAATACAGGAGGTATAGATCTTCCATATGGAGAGGAAACCAAATCGATACAGGATGATACAAGTTAGGTTTTTACTTATAAAAATAGGGGTAAATATTAAGGTGACCACAAAGAGGTCTAACAATTCCGTAATTCAAAATAAAAACCACGATAAACATAACGACTCAGCAAAAATAAATTCAACTACTATGAAAATGAGGAACGCACAATTTACAAAGAAAAACTTCTCAGCACAAAAAAGTGGAAAAATGAAATTGTCAACAATACACAAAAAAAGGCATGAAAATGACAGCACGAAGCTCATATTTATCTATAATTATGCTGAATGTAAATTGGCTAAGTACACCAATAAAGAGACAGAGAGTCACAGGCTGGATAAAAAAACACAATCTGTCTATATGCTGCCTACAAGAGACACACTTTAGACTTAGAGACACAAATAAACTAAAACTCAAAGGAAGGAAAAAAATATATCAAGCAAACAACAATCAAAACAGAGCAGGAGTGGCAATATTAATTTCTAATAGACTTTAAAGTTAAATCCACCACAAAGGATAAAGAAGGACACTACATAATGATTAAAGGGACAATTTATCCGGAAGATATAACCATATTAAATGTTTATGCACCCAATGACAGGGTTGCAACATGCATAAAACAAATGTTAACAGAACTGAAAAGTGAGATAGACACCTCCACAATTATAGTAGGACACTTCAACACACCACTTTCGGTGAAGGGTAGGATATCCAGTAAGAAGCTCAATAGAAACACAGAAGATCTAATTGCTACAATCAACCAACTTGACCTCATAGACTTATAAGGAACACTCTACCCAGCAACTGCAAAGTACACTTTTTTTTCTAGTGCACATGAAACATTCTCTAGAATAGATCACAAAATAGGTCATAAAACAAATCTTTTCAGAATCCAAAACATCGGAATATTACAGAGCATCTTCTCAGACCATAAGGCCACAAAAGTAGAAATCAATTACAGAAAAAACGGGGAAAAGAAATTAAATACTCAGAAACTTAACAATACCCTGCTCAAAAAAGACTGGGTTATAGAATACATTAGGGAGGGAATAAAGAAATTCAAAGAATGCAATGAAACTGAAAACACTTCCTATCAAAACCTTTGGGACACAGAGAAAGCAGTGCTCACCAGTCAATTTATATTAATAAATGCACACATACATAAAGAAGAAAGAGCCAAAATCAGAGAACTGTCCCTACAACTTGAACAAATAGAAAGAGAGCAAAAAAAGAAACCCACAGGCACCAGAAGAAAACAAATAACAAAAATAAGAGCAGAATTAAATGAATTAGAGAACAGAAAAACAATTGAGAGCTAACAAAGCTAAAAGCTGATTCTTTGAAAAAATTAACAAAATTGATAAACCATCAGCCAGACTGACTAAAGAAATACAGGAAAGGAAACAAATAACCCAAATAAGAAATGAGATGGGCCATATCACAATAGACCCAACTGAAATTAAAAGAATCATATCAGATTACTATGAAAAATTGTACTCTAACAAATTTGAAAACCTAGAAGAAATGGATGAATTCCTAGAAACACACTACCTACCTAAACTAACACAAACAGAAGTAGAACAGCTAAATAGACCCATAACAAAAGAAGAGATTGAAAAGGTAATCAAAAAACTCCCAACAAAAAAAAAACCCTGGCCCAGATGGCTTCACTGCAGAGTTCTACCAAACTTTCAGAGAAGAGTTAACACCACTACTACTAAAGGTATTTAAAAACATAGAAAAGGATGGAATACTACCTAACTCACTCTATGAAGCCAGCATATCCATGATACCAAAACCAGACAAAGACAGCACAAAAAAAGTACAGACCTATATCCCTCACGAATGTAGATACAAAAATCCTCAACAAAATTCTAGCTAATAGAATTCAACAACATATCAAAAAAATAATCCACTATGACCAAGTGGGATTTACACCAGGTATGCAAGGTTGGTTCGATATTAGAAAAACCATTAATGTAATCCACCATATAAATAAAAAAAAAGACAAAAAACACATGATCTTATCAATTGATGCAGAAAAGGCATTTGACAAAGTCCAACACCCATTCATGATAAAAAAAACTCTCAGCAAAATAGGAATAGAAGGAAAATTCCTCAACATAATAAAGGGCATCTATACAAAAAAAAACAAAGCCCACAGCCAACATCATCCTAAATGGAGAGAGCCTGAAAGCATTTCCCTTGAGAACAGGAACCAGACAAGGATGCACTTTACCACCACTCTTGTTCAACATTGTGTTGGAGGTCCTAGCCAGAGGATTTAGGCTAGACAAAGAAACAAACGGCATCCAGACTGACAAGGAAGAAGTAAAATCATCTCTATTTGCACAAGACATGATCTTATACACAGAAAACCCTAAGGAATCCTCCAGAAAACTACTAAAACTAATAGAAGAGTTCAGCAGATCTTCAGTTTACAAGATAAACATACAAAAATCACTTGGATTCCTCTATATCAACAAAAAGAACATCCAAGAGGAAATCACCAAATCAATGCCATTCACAGTAGACCCCAAGAAGATAAAATACATAGGAATAAATCTTACCAAAGATGTAAAAGACCTAGACAAAGAAAACTACAAGGTACTACTGCAAGAAACCAAAAGGGACCTACATAAGTGGAAAAACATACCTTGCTCATGGTTAGGAAGACTTAACAATGTGAAAATGTCTATTCTACCAAAAGCCATCTATATATACAATGCACTTCTGATCTAAACTCCAATGACATTTTTTTAATGTGATGGAGAAACAAATCACCTACTTCATATGGAAGGGAAAGAAGCCCCAGATAAGTAAAGCATTACTGAAAAAGAAGAACAAAGTGGGAGGCCTCACTCTTCCTGATTTTAGAACCTATTATACAGCCACAGTAGTAAAGAGAGCCTGGTACTGGTACAACAACAGACACACAGACCAATGGAACAGAATTGAGAACCCAGAGATAAATCCATCCACATATGAGCAGATGATATTTGACAAAGGCCCAGTGTCAGTTAACTGGGGAAAAAACAGTCTTTTTAACAAATGGTACTGGCAAAACTGGATATCCATCAGCAAAAAAAATGAAACAGGACCCATACCTCACGCCATGCACAAAAACTAACTCCAAATGGATCAAAGACCTAAACATAAAGTCCAAAACAATAAAGATCATGGAAGAAAAAATAGGGATAATATTAGGAGTCCTAGTACAAGCTTAAATGGAATATGAAACATAACTTAAAATGCCGAAGAGAAACCAGATAACTGGGAGCTCCTAAAAATCAAACACCTATGCTCATGTAAAGACTTCACCAAAAGAGTAAAAAGACCACCTACAGATTGGGAAACAATTTTCAGCTATGACATCTCTGACCAGCGCCTGATCTCTAAAATCTATGCGATTCTGCTAAAACTCAACCACAAAAAGACAAACAATGCAATTAAAAAATGGGCAGAGGAAACGAACAGCCACTTCACTAAAGAAGATATTCAGGCGGCTAACAGATACATGAGGAAATGCTCTTGATCATTAGCCATGAGATTCCCTCTCACTCCAACAAGGCTGGCATTAATCCAAAAAACACAAAATAATAAATGTTGGAGAGGCTGTGGAGAGATTGGAACACTTATACACTGCTGGTGGGAATGTAAAATGGTAGAACCACTTTGGAAATAGATTTGGCGCTTCCTTGAAAAGCTAGAAATGATGGGCGGGGCCAAGATGGCTGACTAGGTAGATGCTACCGCAGATCCTTCTTGCAACAAAGACTCAGAAAAACAAGTGAATCAATCACATAAATGACAATCTACAACCCTGACCATCAAACACAGATCTAAAGAGTTGACCTGAGTGACAGGGAAGCGAAAAGCTGTGCCCTGAAGCAGCGACTGCCTCTGGAACCGGCAACCCACTCCACAGCCTTGAGACCTCGCAGTTCCCTGGTGCCGAGTGGTGGGGCTGATTGCGGCTTGCTGAGGCGGGGCACGCACGGGACACAGCCCTAACCCCTAGCCCCCCGGGGTAACCTCGGTAGAGACCCACCCAGCGCAAGCAGGCTGCACACTGACGCGCTAACGGCTAACATGAGAAAGAGCAATCATGAGGAAGGAGCGACGGTTTTCGGAGCCTGGAGCCAGGGTCCCAGTCAGAAAACTTTGGCATCGGGCTTTGGACTGGGCACAGGGGAGCTGAGCACTGTTTCCTGAGACGGCGCAAACATGGGATGCAGCTCTAGCCCCCTGAAGTGACCACGGGGGAAGCCCAGCCACCGCATGCAGGCAGCGCAACGATGTGGCTGACAGGAGGAGAAGTCACTGGGAGGCAGTGACTGGTTTTGGAGCCTGGAGTGCGGCCTCCCAGCTGGAAAACCTTGGTGCTGGGCTTTGGACTGGGAACGGAGGAGCTGACCACGGCTTCTGAGACAGCACAAGCACGGGAAATGGGCCTGACCCTCGGGGGCAATCTTGACCCAGCCAGCCTACACAGGCTACATGTCCCTCGGGAATCTCAGATAAAACAGTCATCACCAAGCAAGATATGTATCTTTGTCTGTATTGCTGGGTGCCACTCTCTCCTATCTATCTGATCCCTCCTCCCACCCGCCCCAGGCTGCTTCATTAACATTGGAATTTCCTGGGCCAGGGAGTCAAGTGCTCTGCGTTTTTGTTTGTTTGTTTTCCTAACCCCTTCTCCTGGCCTGAGAGAAGCAGTTACAAAAAACCCAGGGACGAAAAATCCTTCCCTGACTTCCCTAAATTGGAACAAAAATATAGAGCCAGCTCCAGCCAAGGATATGAGATCCACAGTCTTTGGCTTTCATCCCTACAGAGAAAAAGGTGGCTATTAAATGCAAAGGCAATTCTGATAGAGACCTGACTGTAATTGTTTTAGTGGAGCACTAGAAAGACAAGTTTTCGAGGTCGGATATCTCTACCTATTAAACAGAGCCCTCACTGATCCACAGTGGGGAACTGAGGGCTGAAACTCCACCCAAACCACCTAGCCACCTGCCAAAGGGGTCTGAGGATACTGACACCCACCAATCTTTAGAGGTACATGCATTGGGTGCCTAAGGTACAGCTGCGGAGCCCACCCACCAAAGCGTTTTAGGAATAGAGACACACCTACCTCACTGGCATGTGGGAGAATGCTGCCAGCATCCTGTCCCCTCTGGAGTGTGACCCCCTGCTGCTACTAGAATCTGGTGCACACAACTATCACCACTACTCCTCTAAGTTAATAGGTGACAATCTACACCACACACTTGGTGACCCAAAATCAAAACACCTAAGCTGATTCTATTCAAGAATAATGAATGGACTCTTAGGCTTACATATCTGGTAACAGCCCAAACCAGCTGGTAATAGGACATTAGTGATTCAAAGGGTACAACAATCAAGACAGCGCAATCTAGTAGCCCATCTGCATACATTGAAAGAAAACAAAACAAGATAAGACTCAGTGAGCAAATACAAAATAAATCATTACAATATCTTATAGATGGCTCATAGACAGCAGTCGATATCAAACCACATAAAGAAGCAGACCATGATTGCTTCCACAACTCCCCAAATTAAAGAATCAAAATCTTTCCCAAATGAAGATATGATCCCGGAATTGCCAGATGGAGAATATAAAACACTAATATACAGGATGTTTCAAGATATCAGGGATGATCTCAGAAATGAAATAAGGCAATCTACAGAAAAAGCCAAGGAAGACAGTGATAAAGCAGTTGAAGAAATCAAAAAGATTATTCAAGAACATAGTGGAAAAATTAATAAGCTGCCAGAATCCATAGAGAGACAGCATTCAGAAATCCAAAAGATTAACAGTAAAATTACAGAATTAGACAACTCAGTAGGAAGTCAGAGGAGCAGAATCAAGCAATTGGAATGCAGAGTTGGAGAGTTGGAGGATAAGGCAATTGACACCAATATAGTTCAAGAAAAATCAGATAAAAGAATTTAAAAAATGAAGAAACCCTAAGAATCATGTGGGACTCTATCAAGAAGAATAACCTGCATGTGATTGCAGTTCCAGAACAGGGAGGGATAACAGAAAATACAGAGAGAATAGTCGAAGATCCGTTGGCAGAAAATTTCCCTGGCATCATGAAAGACGAAAGGATAACTATCCAAGATGCTCATCGAAACCCAAATAAGATTTATCCAAAAAGAAACTCACCAAGACATATTATCATCAAACTTGCCAAAACCAAAGATAAAGAGAAAATTTTAAAGGCAGCCAGGGATAAAAGAAAAGTCTCCAACAAAGGAGAATCAATAAGAATAAGTTCAGACTACTCAGCAGAAACCATGCAGGCAAGAAGGCAATGGGATGACATATATAGAGCACTGAAGGAGAAAAACTGCCACCCAAGGATCATATATCCAGCAAAACCATCTCTCAAATATGAAGGTGAAATTAAAACATTTACAGATAAACACAAGCTTAGAGAATTTGCAAAAACCAAACCAAAGCTACAAGAATTAAAAGGAAATTGGTCAGAAAATCAATACTATCAGATACCAACACAACACAAGGTCACAGGACAGAACATCCTGATATAAACTCAAACAGGGAAAGCACAAAAACAAATTAAGATTAATTTAAAAAAGAAAAAAATGCTCAAAACAGAGAATCATTGAAGACATTATGTAAAAGATCACAATAATGAAAAAGAGGTACTAAATACAGGAGGCATAGATCTTCCATATGGAGAGGAAAATAAGGCGATATAGGACAATACAAGTTAGGATTTTACTTAAAAAAATAAGCGTAAATATTAAGGTGACCACAAAGAGGTCTAATAATTCCATAATTCAAAATAAAAACCATGATAAACATAATGACTGAGCAAAAATAAATTCAACTACTATGAAAATGAGGAACACAAAATTTACAAAGAAAAACGTCTCAGCATAAAAAAGTAAGTGGAAAAAAGAAATTGTCAACAACACACACAAAAAGACATCACAATGACAGCACTAATTTCATACTTATCTATAATTACGCTGAACATAAATGGACTAAATGCACCAATAAAGAGACAGAGAGTCTCAGACTGGATAAAGAAACACGATCCGTCTATATGCTGCCTAAAAGAGACACACCTTAGACTTAGAGACACAAACAAACTAAAACTGAAAGGATGGAAAAAAATACATCAAGCGAACAACAATCAAAACAGAGCAGGAGTGGCAATATTAATTTCTGACAAAACAGACTTTAAAGTGAAATCTACCACAAAGGATAAAGAAGGACACTACATAACGATTAAAGGGACGATTTACCAGAAAGATATAATCATATTAAATATTTATGCACCCAATGACAAGGCTGCAAGTTACATAAAACAAACTTTAACACAACTGAAAAGTGAGATAGACACCTCCACAATTATAGTAGGAGACTTCAACACACCTCTTTCGGAGAAGGATAGGACTTCCAGTAAGAAGCTCAATAGAGACACGGAAGACCTAATTGCTACAATCAACCAATTTGACCTCATAGTCTTATACAGAACACTCCATCCAACAGCTGCAAAGTATACTTTTTTTTCTAGTGCACATGGAACATTCTCTAGAATAGATCACAAAATAGGTCATAAAAAAATCTTTGCAGAATACAAAACATCAGAATATTACAAAGCATCTTCTCAGACCACAAGGCCATAAAAGTAGAAATCAATAAGAGAAAAATCAGGGAAAAGAAATCAAACACTTGGAAACTGAACAATACCCTGTTCAAAAAAGACTGTGTTACAGAAGACATTAAGGAGGGAATAAAGAAATTCATAGAATACAATGAGAATGAAAATACTTCCTATCCAAACGTCTGGGACACAGCAAAAGCAGTGCTCAGAGGCCAATTTATATCAATAAATGCACGCATACATAAAGAAGAAAGAGCCAAAATCAGAGAACTGTCCCAACAACTTGAACAAATAAAAAGCGAGCAACAAAGAACCCATCAGGTACCAGAAGAAAACAAATAATTAAAATTAGAACTGAACTAAATGAATTAGAGAACAGAAAAACAATTGAAAGAATTAACAAAGCCAAAAGCTGGTTCTTTGAAAAAATGAACAAAATTGATAAACCATTGGCCAGACTGACTAAAGAAATACAGGAAAGGAAACAAATAACCCAAATAAGAAATGAGATGGGCCATATCACAACAGACCCAACTAAAATTAAAAGAATCGTATCAGATTACTATGAAAAATTGTACTCTAAAAAATTTGAAAACCTAGAAGAAATGAATGAATTCCTAGAAACACATTACCTACCTAAACTAACACAAACGGAAGTAGAACAATTAAATAGACCCATAACAAAAAAAGAGATTGAAAAGGTAATCAAAAAATTCCCAACAAAAAAAGTCCTGGCCCGGAAGGCTTCACTGCAGAGTTCTACCAAACTTTCAGAGAAGAGTTAACACCACTACTAGTAAAGGTATTTCAAAACATAGAAAATGACGGAATACTACCTAACTCATTCTATGAAGCCAGCATAACCCTAATACCAAAACCAGGTAAAGACACCACAATAAAAGAAAATTAAAGACCTATATCCCTCATGAACATAGATGCAAAAGTCCTCAACAAAATTCTAGCCAATAAAATTCAACAAGGTATCAAAACAATAATCCACCATGACCAAGTGGGATTTACACCAGGTATGCAAGGTTGGTTCGATATTAGAAAAAACATTAATGTAATCCACCATATAAATAAAACAAAAGACAAAAACCACATGATCTTATCAATTGACGCAGAAAAGGCATTTGACAAAGTCCAACAACCATTCATGATAAAAACTCTCAGCAAAATAGGAATAGAAGGAAAATTCCTCAACATAATAAAGGGCATCTATACAAAGCCAACAGCCAACATCATTCTGAATGGAGAGAGCTTGAAAGCATTTTCCTTGAGAACGGGAACCAGACAAGGATGCCCTTTATCAACCGCTCTTATTCGACATTGTGCTGGAGGTCCTAGACAGAGCAATTAGGCTAGACAAAGAAATAAAGGGCATCCGGATTGGCAAGGAAGAACTAAAATTACCTTTGTTTGCAGATGACATGATCTCATACACAGAAAACCCTAAGGAATCCTCCAGAAAACTACTGAAACTAATAGAAGAGTTCAGCAGAGTTTCAGGTTACAAAATAAACATACAAAAATCACTTGGATTCCTCTACATCAACAAAAAGAACATCCAAGAGGAAATCATCAAATCAATGCCATTCACAGTAGCCCCCAAGAAGATAAAATACATAGGAATAAATCTTACCAAAGATGTAAAAGGCTTATAGAAAGAAAACTACAAAGTACTACTGCAAGAAAGTAAAAGGGACCTACTTAAGTGGAAAAACATACCTTGCTCATGGATAGGAAGACTTAACGTAGTGAAAATGTCTATTCTACCAAAAGCCATCTATATATACAATGCATTTCTGATCCAAATTCCAAGGACATTTTTTAATGTGATGGAGAAACAAATCATCAACTTCGTATGGAAGGGAAAGAAACCCCGGATAAGTAAAGCATCACTGAAAAAGAAGAAGAAAATGGGAGGCCTCACTCTACCTGATTTTAGAACATATTATACAGCCACAGTAGTCAAAACAGCCTGGTATTGGTACAACAACAGGCACATAGACCAATGGAATAGAATTGAGAACCCAGATATAAATCCATCCACATATGAGCAGCTGATATTTGACAAAGGCCCAGTGTCAGTTAATCGGGGAAAAGATAGTCTTTTTAACAAATGGTGCTGGCATAACTGGATATCCATTTGCAAAAAAATGAAACAGGACCCATATCCCACACCATGCACAAAAACTAACTCCAAGTGGATCAAAGACCTAACCATAAAGACTAAAATGTAAAGATCATGGAAGAAAAAATAGGGACAACATTAAGAACCCTAATACAAGCATAAACAGAATATAAAACATCACCAAAAATGACGAAGAGAAACCAGATAACTGGGAGCTCCTAAAAATCAAACACATATGCTCATCTAAAGACTTCACCAAAAGAGTAAAAAGACCACCTACAGACTGGGAAAAAATTTTCAGCTATGACATCTCCGACCAGCGCCTGATCTCTAAAATCTATATGATTTTGTTAAAATTCAACCACAAAAAGACAAACAACCCAATTAAAAATTGGGCAAAGGATATGAACACACACTTCACTAAAGAAGATATTCAGGCAGCTAACAGGTACATGAGAAAATGCTCTCGATCATTAGCCACTAGAGAAATGCAAATTAAAACTAAGATGAAATTCTATATCACTCCAACAAGGCTGTCATTAATACAAAAACACAAAATAATAAATGTTGGAGAGGCTGCGGAGAGATTGGAACTCTTATACACCGCTGGTGTGAATGTAAAATGGTACAACCACGTAAGAATCTGTCTGGCGTTTCCTTAAAAAGTCAGAAATGGAACTACCATACAACCCAGAAATCCCACTCCTTGGAATATATCCTAGAGAAATAAGACCCTTCCCAATAACAGATACATGCACACCCATGTTTATTGCAGCCTATTTACGATAGCAAAAAGCTGGAAGCAACCAAGGTGTCCATCAACAGATGAATGGATAAACAAATTATGGTGTATTCACACAATGGAATACTACACATCGATAAAGAACAGTGATGAATCTATGAGGCATTTCATAACATGGAGGAACCTGGAAGGCATTATGCTGAGTGAAATTAGTCAGATGCAAAAGGACAAATATTGTACAAGATCACTGTTATAAGATCTTGAGAAATAGTTTAAACTGAGAAGAACACATTCTTTTGTGGTTACGTGAGGGGCGAGGGAGAGAGGGTGGGAGAGGGTTATTTACTGATTAGTTAGTAGCTAAGAACTACTTTAGGTGAAAAAAAGAGAACAATACCCAATACAGGGAAGGTCAGCTTAACTGCACTGGACCAAAAGCAAAGAAGTTTCCTGGATAAACTGAATGCTTCAGAGGTCAGTGGAGCAAGGGCGCGGGTTTGGGGACTATGGCTTCAGGGGACATCTAAGTCAATTGGCAAAATAAATTGTATTAAGAAAACAATCTGCATCCCACTTTGAAGAGTGGCGTCTGGGGTCTTAAATGCTAACAAGCGGCCATCTAAGATGCATCAATTTGTCTCAACCCACCTGGATCAAAGGAGAATGGAGAACACCAAGGTCACAAGACAATTATGAGCCCAAGAGTGAGAAAGGGCCACATGAACTAGAGACTTACATCATCCTGAGACCACAAGAACTAGATGGTGCCCAGCCACAACCAATGACTGCCCTGACAGGGAGCACAGCAGAGAACTCCTGAGGGAGCAGGAGAACAGTGGGATGCAGACCCCAAATTCTCATAAAAAGACCAGACTTAATGGTCTGACTGAGACTAGAAGAATCCCGGTGGTCATGGTCCCCAAAACTTCTGTTGGCCCAGGATAGGAATCATTCCCGAAGACAACTCATCAAACATGGAATGGACCGGACAATGGGCTGGAGAAAGATGCCGATGAGGAGTGAGCTACTTGTATCAGGTGGAAACTTGAGACTGTGTCGGCATCTCCTGTCAGAAGGGGAGATGGGAGGGTAGAGAGGGTTAGAAACTGGCAAAATGGTCACGAAAGGAGAGACTGGAAGGAGGGAGCGGGCTGACTCATTAGGGGGAGAGTAAATGGGAGTATGTAGTAAGGTGTATATAAGTTTACATGTGAGAGACTGACTTGATTTGAAAACTTGCACTTAAAGCACAATAAATAATATATTTTTTAAAAAAGCTAGAAATTGAACTATCCTACAACCCAGCAATCCCATTCTTTGGAATATATCCTAGAGAAATAAGAGCCTTCACACGAACAGATACATGCACACCCTTGTTTATTGCAGTACTGTTTACAATAGCAAAATGATGGAAGCAACCAAGGTGCACATCAACAGATGAATGGATAGATAAATTATGGTATATTCACCCAATGGAATACTACACATCGATAAAGAACAGTGAGGAATCTGTGAAACATTTCATAACATGGAGGAACCTGGAAGGCATTATGCTGAGTGAAATTAGTCAGTTGCAAATGGGCAAATATTATATAAGACCACTATTATAAGATCTTGAGAAATAGTTTAAACTGAGAACACATTCTTCTGTGGTTACGACAGGGGGTGGGAGGGATGGCGGAAAAGGGGTATTTACTAATTAGATAGCAGATAAGATCTACTTTAGGTGAAGGGAAGGACAATACTCAATACAGGGGAGGTCAGCACAACTGGACTAAACCAAAAGTAAAGAAGTTTCCTGAATAAACTGAATGCTTCGAAGGTCAGCGAAGCAGGGGCAGGGGTTTGGGGACCATGGTTTCAGGGGACATCTAAGTCAATTGGCAAAATAAAATCTATTAAGGAAACATTCTGCATCCCACTGTGAAGAGTGGCGTCTAGGGTCTTAAATGCTAGCAAGCGACCATCTAAGATGCATCAATGAGTCTCAACTCACCTCGATCAAAGGAGAATGAAGAACGCCAAGGACACAAGGTAATTACGAGCCCAAGAGACAGCAAGGGCTACATGAACCAGAGACTACATCATCCTGAGACCAGAAGAACTAGATGGTGCCTGGCCACAACTGATGACTGCCCTGACAGAAACACAATAGATAACCCCTGAGGTAGCAGAACAGTGGGACACAGACCCCAAATTCTCATAAAAAGACCAGACTTAATGGTTTGACTGAGACTAGAAGGACCACGGCAGTCATGGTGCCCAAACCTTCTGTTGGCCCAGGACAGGAACCATTCCCGAAGCCAACTCGTCAGACATGGATTGGACTGGACAATGGGTTGGAGAGAGATGCTGATGAGGAGTGAGCTACTTGCATCAGGTGGACACTTGAGACTATGTTGGCATCTCCTGTCTGGAGGGTAGATGAGAGGGTAGAGGGGGTTAGGAGCTGGCAAATTGCCATGAAAAGAGAGACTGGAAGGAGGGAGAGGGCTGTCTCATTGAGGGGAGAGTAATTGGGAGTATGTAGTAAGGTGTAGGGTTTTGGTTTTAGTAAGGTGTATATAAGCTTTTATGTGAGAGACTGACTTGATTTATAAACTTTCATTTAAAGCACAATTAAAATTATTTAAAAAAATAAACGTGGAGCCTGACCCACTCCCCACGCTCCCTCTTCTCTATCCTCATCACCAACCGCCCCCAGGTACTCTCTCTCTGACCTTAGCCACCTAAGTTAGGTCAGAGCTCACAAGTTAAAAGAACATCATTCTTCAGACTGCTCAATAGACACACTCTGGTCGCAAGCCTGGGGAGTCCACATAACACCCCAACCTTCTGACTTATTGGCCATAAATTCAGAGCTGGTTTCCCACTATCCCTTCAGGATGCTAGCCTCAAGCTTGGAATTCACATGACATGCTTACTTTCTAACCTGCTGGCTCCTACTACCTTTTTTGGGTCCAATAATTCACTGGTACAGCTCACAGTACTCATAGACAGGTTACCATAGTTATGACTACCTATTTATTATGGCCAAAAAAGAATCAAACAAAGAGACACATAGGATGAGGTCTGAGAAGACTCACAATGCACAATGCAAAGATTCACAATGCAAAGCATTCATGTTCCAAGAAACACGCAGATGCTCTCACCAACCAGGAAGCTCTCTGAGCCTCTGCGCTCAGGGCTTTTATCAGTCAGTCCCACATGATAGGCTAAATCATGCCTCCTGAGGCTAGTCAATATCAGTTTCCCACATGAGTCTTTTCTGGTCTGGCAA
This sequence comes from Loxodonta africana, assembly GCF_030014295.1. Lineage (NCBI taxonomy): Eukaryota > Metazoa > Chordata > Mammalia > Proboscidea > Elephantidae > Loxodonta > Loxodonta africana. The sequence goes on along the minus strand of NC_087346.1, from coordinate 74,058,069 downwards.
GCTCCCACTTGCCAGCACAAATTCTCATGTGCAACCTGGAAGTTCCAGGCCAAGCACCCCAATTATTCAAAGGGTTATTTCTCCAGAGCCAAGGACAAAGGCCACCTTACTCAGGGTAAAGGTGGATCTTTTATCCCACAAAGGGAATTTGGAATAGGGTTGTTCAGAGACACAGTAGGTAGAGTGCAAGAGAAGATTGGAGAGAAAGATCCAGAGCATGGGCTGCTGCCTGAGGTAGACACGCCTGAGTCAGGCTCTCGTATAGACAGCAGCACAGAACCATTAGGTCCCTGGGGGGAGGAAATATGCAGTTATAATTGGTAGTTTTAATTGGGAGGGGACCAAACTTAAGTTTTGTGTCTCACTATTTTTAATAATATCATGTTCAGTTAATGTATAGTTACTTAAATATATATTTGTTTGCAAATAACTGTCGATGTGCATAAAGGTTGGAGTTGAAGTCCTGGCTCTACTGATTACTTTGAGCAAGTATTTTATACTCTTTGTATTTGTTTCTACACATATATAAATGAAAATAATAACAATATTGACCTCATAGGATTGTTGTGCAGAGTAAAGAAAGGATGATAAGGGAAAAGCACATTTTATATTGTAAAGCAAATATAAGTGTCAATTTTGGGGTCAAAGGTACAAAAAAAGTGTACCTATTAAAGTCCAGTGTCATGGATTGAATTATGTCCCCCCAAAAATGTGTGTATCAACTTCGTTAGGCCATGATTCCCAGTATTGTGTGATTGTCCTCCATTTTGTGATTGTAATTTTATGTTGAGAGGATTTGGGTGGGATTGTAATACCACCCTTACTAAGGTCACATCCCTGATCCAATGTAACGGGAGTTTCCCTGGGGCATGGCCTGCACCACCTTTTATCTCTTAAGAGATAAAAGGAAAGAGAAGCAAGCAGAGAGTTGGGGACCTCATCTCATACCACCAAGAAAGCAGTACCAGGAACAGAGCATGTCCTTTGGACCTGGGGTCCCTGCACCTAAGGAGCTCCTCGACCAGGAGAAGACTGATGACAAGGAATCTTCCTCCAGAGCTAACAGAGAGAGAAAGCCTTCTCCTGGAGCTGACACCCTGAATTTGTAACATACTAGACTGTGAGAAAAAGATTTCTCTTTGTTAAAACCATTCACTTGTGGTATTTCTATTATAGCAGCACTAGATAACTAAGACATCGGGGCTAACCAATGTTCTTTTAGGTGTGCCAGAGAAGGCTCAGATGAAAGGTTCTATGATTCTATTGAATCAAGCTTTGCTTTTTCTCCTCAGCTATCTAAATTCTAAGAACCTAAATGGTCACGTTATTTGCTAATTTCAACATCTGATATGAGTCTAATTTTTCTGTTATATTACCAGCTGTCTTAGGCTGAGTTCTCTAGAGAAGCAAAAGCACTAAAACATATAAATGTATACAGAGGTTTATAGCAAGGAAATGGCTCATGCAGTTGTAGCAGCTGGAACATTCCAAGTCCATGTGTCCAGATAGAGGCTTCTCCTGATTCATGTAGCCACAGAGGCTGACCAACCCAAGTTCAACAGGGCAGAGAGCAGGGCTCTTGCTCACAGGCTGCGAAGATTGATGAATCCAAATATCAGCAGGCAAGGCTGCAGGTAAGCTGCTAGCTCAAGTCCTGAGAATCAGAGGTCAGATGAACAAGAGCCAGCTGCAGGGTCCAGAGAGAGTAAAAACCCACGAGCCCTACCAGAATGTTCATTTATATTCAGTGCAGGCCGCATGCCCGAGGAAACTCACTTTCAACTGATTTACTACTCACAGCAGATCTCATCATGGAGGTGGTCACATTATGTCAAATCTCATCATGGAAGTGATCACAACATCATACAACTGCCAAACCACTGAGTATCAATGGCCCAGCCAAGTTGACACGCAACCTTAACCATTACGCTAGCCTAGGAAATTGATGTGAACTGATCCCTTATCATTTTGTTATGGGTTATAGTCCATGCTTCATCATAAATGATGTTGAATTTTTGTGTTAATAAGGACATTGTAAATATAATACACAAATAAAACAAGAAAACTGACCTTTCAAGAACAATTATATAATAGTATTCTGTTAATTCATAGATGGTGGTAGAATAGTCTAAGTTTCACTGATATGAAAAAGCATGGCTATATCACTATGCATATTTTTTTTCCTGCATGCTTGAGAATACCAAATTTATGAAGAAAATAGCATCTACATGATTAATACTTAAAATTTAGCTTGCATTAGTCCTATTTGAATGATAAATATTAGACAATAACACGGTTGTTGTTAGTTATCATTAAGTCAGCTCAGGTTCATGGCAACCTTATATGTAATAGGATAAAATGTTGTCCAGTCCTGTGCTATCTGCATGATCATTGGTACGTTTGAGTCCGTTGTTGCAGCTATTGTGTAGTGCCTTCCAACCTATGGGGTTCATCTTCCAACACTACATCAAACAATATTCCATTGGAATCCATAGATTTTCAGGGGCTAATTTTCAGAAGTACATTGCCAGGTCTATCTTCTTACTCTTTCTGAGTCTGGAAATGCCACTGAAATCTGCCCATCAAAGGTAACTCTGCTGATATTTGAAATACAAGTAGTAAAAAAAAAAAAAAGATTCCAGCATCATAGCAACACACAGTATGACAAGGTGACAGGTGGCAGAAGTACATTAAAAAAGAATCTTTGATAAGTAAAAGTCATATTAGAGATTGACTTCCAGCATGACAGCATGAGAAGCTCAGCTAATCTGCTCCCCAGTGAGTCTGGGGGGGGAGGGGAATTTTTTTTTAAGACTCTGGAAATGACCTTAAAGAGAAAACAGCAAATGAAGAAGTATATTAAACAAAATTTAAGAAAATTCTGTAAGAAAGACAAAAGTCTATCGTATTTCAACCAAGACTGCTTTCTGTTGCCACATCCCTTATCTCAGTGAGGAGACTCTGCTACAGACTGCTACAACCTAAAACACAACTGTTCACTCTCCTCACAGCTCCTAGTCAGAGGGCTTTCTTCCCATGAGAAGAAGGATTTCAATTTTTCTCACCCTACCCAGATTCCTGTGACTAAGGTTAAGTTCCAGGCAAGTGCTGTCAAGAGGTGGAGGCTCCATTCTTCTTCCCAATCCCCACTTGTGAATAAAACAGTGGCTTTACCTAGGGTTTAGTGTGCTGAGAATCCTGGGGCCCCAGTAACCCTTTCCCCAGCTCATGATGTGGTGGTTTTATACCAAGACAGTCAAGATAAGAGGACATCAGGATACTGCCCCACCTCCACCTACTGCTCGTCTCCTAGAGTGAGGTGGTGTCACTCAGGGAGAAGCTTGCCATTTTTCCCACCTCCAGCTCGAGAAGCCTGGCTCACAGATTTTGCCTGGGAGAAAAAGTAGATCATGAAACAAGTAGCTTCTAATTTCTTTCCAATGAAACTAACTTTATCTACAACAGAGGATGAAGAAGTTTAAATCTGAGTGTTCTCACAAACAGTGGAGGTTGTGGTGAAAGGAACTGGGAGATTCATAGATCTAATGAAGATACAGCCTACACTGTAGGTCAGCCAGTTTCCAGGAGAGAACCTGGTAAGACAGCTGGGAGGATTCTGTCTGGGGTTGGCACAAATATCAAACACTGACCTCAGAAATCATTGAGAAGGAGTTACAATTTGATTAGATTAGTGTGTAAAAGAATCCATGCCCCAGGACATTATTGTAAACAATAAAAAAATTGGCCAGCAATTAGTGCTCGTCAGAGAAAGAGTAGAAGAGAGCCCTATCAGTATTGTATCCCAGGATGACCTTGGGCATACCCAAAGTGTGCTTCCCTGAGTAGCAACATCAGAGACACTTAACAGTGTGTGTGTGGGGTGGGGGGGGAGGAATAGAATTTACTATAATAACCCAACCAGTCACTAAAACAAGTATACAAGCAAATAACAGAAACAAGCCCCAGAGCTGCTACAATATATTTATCTAAAATGTCCAGGTTCCAAGAAAAAAATTATATGGCATGCAAATAAACTGACAAGTATGCCCAGTCACTAGAAAAAAAGCAGGCAACAGAAACTGCATGTGAGAGTAACTGGATGTTGGATTTAACAGAAAAGATTTGAAAGTAGCTATTATGAATATGTTCACAGAACTAAAGGAAAGCTTGATTTAAGAAGTTAAAAAAAAAAGATATGATGAAAACATCATATCAATAATTTTGTATTTATCAATATTGTATAATAACAGTAAACAGCAAGTTTAAAAAAGAACCACATAGGGTTAGCTTGAGTAGTACTGATGTGAGCTCTTCTCTGAAAATTTGGCAAAATTCTCCAGTGAAGCCATCTGGGCCAGGGATTTCGTTGTTGTTGTTGGGAATTCTTTTATTACCTCTTCAATGTCTTCTTTTGTTATAGGTCTGTTTAGTTTTCTACCCCACAATCTGTTAGCTTAGGTATGTAGTGTTCTGTTATGATCATTTTTATTTCAGTTGGATCTGTTGTGATATCTCTGTCTAACTTCTTATTTGGGTTATTTTCTTCTTGTACTGCCTTTCTTTTGTCAGTTGGGCCAGTAGTTTGTCAATTTTATTGATCTTTTCAAAGAACCAGCTTTTAGTCTTGTTGATACTTTCTATTATTTTTCTATTCTCTATCTCATTTATTTCTGCTCTAGTCTTTATTATTTCCTTTCTTCTGGTGCCTGAGGGCTTTTTGCACTGCTCTCTTTCTATTTGTTCAAGTTGTAGGGTTAACGTTTTGATTTTGGCCCTTTCTTCTTTTTTGACACCTGTGTTTATTGCTATAAATTGGCCTTTAGGCACTGCTTTTGCTGTGTCCCAAAGGTTTTGGTAAGATGTGTTTCTATTATCATTTGATTCTATGAATGCTTTTATTTCATCCTTTATTTCTTCTTTTACCCAATAGTTTTTAAGCAAGCTGTTGTTCAGCTTCCATGCATTTGATTTTTTTTCCTTGCTGTTTCTGTTATTGTTTTCTACTTTTACAGCATTGTGATCAGAGAAGATGTTCTGTATTATTTTGGTGTTTTGAATGTTATTAAGACTTGCTTTGTGGTCTTAAATGTGGTCTGTTCTGGAAGATGTTCCATGTGCATTGGAAAAGAATGTATACTTTGCAGCTGTTGGGTGGAGTGTTCTGTTTATGTCTATGAGATCAAATTGGTTGATTGCAGCATTTATATCCTCTGTATCTTTATTGAATTTCTTTCTAGGTGTTCTTTCCTTCTCTGAAAGTGGTCTATCGAAGTCTCCTACTGTTATTGTGGAATTATCTATTTCTCTTTTCAATGCTCTTAAAGTTTGTTTTATGTATTTTGAAGCCCTGTCATTGGGTGTGTATATATTTATTATGGTTATGTCCTCCTGGTATATTGACACTTTAATCATTATATACTTTCCTTCCTTACCCTTTATGATGGATTTTACTTTAAAGTCTATTTATCAGAGATTAATGTTGCCACTCCTGCACTTTTTGGTTATTGTTTGCTTGACATATTTTTTCCCAACCTTTCAGTTTTAGTTTGTTTATGTCTTTGTGTCTCTTATAGACAGCATAGAGATGGATCTTTTTTTTTTTTTTTATCCATTCTGCAACTCTCTGTTGCTTTATTGATACACTTAGGCCATTCACGCTCAGTGTAATTATTGATAGGTATGAGTGTACTGTTCCCATTGTTTTTTTATTGTGGGTGTTGTTGACAGTTGCTTTGTTCCACTTAATTTTTGATGCTGAGTTCTTTTTGTTCAGATTTTCTTTTATTTCTTTCATTATTTTTCTGTGTGTGTGTGTGTGTATGTGCTTGCTGAGTCTTTATGTTTTTCTTCTTTTTTATTTTGATGGGTAGGTTTCTTAGCTCCCTTAGTGGTTACCGTGAAATTTACTTTATTTTTCTAAGTTTAAATGAGTCTTTTATTTCTTGATATTGTGTTGATTTCCTCTCCACATGGAAGTTCTATGAATACACCATTTATTCCCACTTTTTTGGTTTCACATTGTTGTTGTTTACATATTGATGTCCCTGGTTCCCTATTTTCAGTTTTTTAGCCTTATTTTGTTTTTGTGAATTCCCTGTCTGGGTTGATATCTGGTTGATCTGTCCTGTGTGCTAGTCTTGGATTGTTGTCTGATGCTGTTGGTAATCTAATGCAAGACTCTGTTTAATATTTCTTGTAATTTTGGTCTGGTTTTTACATATTCCCTTAATTTCACTTTATCTGGAAAGGATCTAATTTTGCCATCATATTTGAGAGGCAATTTTGTTGGATATATAATTCTAGACTGGCCATTTTTTCCTTTGAGGCTTTGTATATGTCATCCCATTGCTTTCAATATGAGAAGAAACAACTGCAAACATCCGTTAGTAATAGGAAAAAGGAATGTACAAAGCACAAACCTAGGAAAATTGGAAATCTTCAAAACTGAACATATAAACATCGATATCTTAGACATTACTGAGCTGAAACGGACTGGTATTGACCATTTTGAATCACACAATCCTATGGTATACTATGTCGAGAGTGACAAATTGAAGAAGAATGGTGCCACTTTCATCACCAAAAAAGATCATTTCAAGATCTATTCTGAAATACAATGCTGTCAGTAATAGAATAATATCCATACACCTACAAGGAAGACCAGTTAATAAGGTTATTATTCCAATTTATGCACCAACCACTAGGGCCGAAGATAAAGAAATTGAAGATTTTTACCAACTTCTGCAGTTTGAAATTGATTGAACATGCAATCAAGATGCATTGATAATTACCGGTGATTGGAATGTGACAGCTGGAAACAAAGAAGTAGGATTGGTAGCTGGAAAATATTGTCTTGGTGATAGAAATGACACTGGAGATCATCATAGAATTTTGAAAGACCAATGACTTCTTCATTGCAAATATCTTTTTTCACCAGCATAAACGGTGACTATGCATGTGAACCTCACCAGATGGAATACACAGGAATCAAATCAACTATGTCTGTGGGAAAAAAAAAAAACAGTGGAAAAGCTCAATATCATCAGTCAGAACAAGATCAGGGGCCAACTGTGGAATAGACCATCAATTGCTCACATGCAAGTTCAAGTTGACCTGAAGAAAAATTAGGGCAAGTCCATGAGAGCCAAAGTATGACCTTGAGTATATTCCACCTGAATTTAGAGTCCATCACAAGAATAGACTTGACACATTGAATACTAATGACCAAAGACCAAATGAGTTGTGGAATGACATCATACATGAAGAATGCAAGAGGTCACTAAAAAGACAGGAGAGAAGAAAACACCAAAAATAGATGTCAGAAGAGACTCTGAAACTTTCTCTTGAATGTAGAATAGCTAAAGTGAAAGGAAGAAACGGTGAAGTAAAAGTGTTGAACAGAAGATTTCCAAGGGTGGCTTGAGAAGACAAAGTAAAGTATTACAACAAAATATGCAAAGAACTGGAGTTAGAAAACCAAAAGGGAAGAACAGGTTCAGCATTTCTCAAGCCGAAAGAACTGAAGAAAAAATTCAAGCCCCAAGTTGCAATATTGAAGGATTCTATGGGAAAAAATAATAAATGGTGCAGGAAGCATTAAAAGATGATGGAAAGAATACAAAGGAGTCACTGTACCAAAAAGAGTTGGTTGACATTCAACTATTTTGGGAGGCAGCATATGATTAAGAACCCATAGTACTGAAGGAAGATGTCCAAGCTGTACTGACGCCATTAATGAAAAACAAGGCTGCAGGATTTGACGGAATACCAACTGAGATGTTTCAACAAATGGATGCAGTGCTGGAAGTGCTCACTCATCTATACTAATAAATTTGGAAGAGAGCTACCTGGCCAGCCTACTGGAAAAGAGCCATGTTTATGCCCATTTCAAAGAAAGGTGATCTAATAGAATGTGGAAATTGTTGAACAATGTCATTAATCACAAAAGTAAAATTTTGCTGAAGATCATTCAAAAGAGGTTCCGACAGTTCATCGACAGGGAACTGCCAGAAATTCAAGCAGGATTCAGGAGAGGATGTAGAACGAGGGATATCATTGCTGATGTCAGATAGATCTTGGCTGAAAGCAAACAATACCAGAAAGACGTTTACCTGTGTTTTATTGACTACACAAAGGCATTCGACTGTGTGGAACATAAGGAATTATGGATAACATTGAGAAGAATGGGAATTCCAGAACAGTTCATTGTACTCCTGCAGAACCTGCACATAGATGAAGAAGCAGTCATTCGAACGGAACGAGGGGATGCTGCATTTTAAAATCAGAAGAGGCAAGCATCAGGACTAAATTCTTTCACCATATTTATTCAGTCTGTATGCTGAGCAAAGAATCTGAGAAGGCAGGCTGTCTGATGAAGAATGCAGCATCAAGAGTAGAGGAAGATTCATTAACATTCTGCAGTATGCAAATGACATAACCTTGCTTGCTGAAAGTGAAGATGTGAAGCATTTACTCACGAAAAATATAGAATACAGCCTTCAGTATGCATTACATCTTAACATAAAGAAAACAAAAATCCTCACAACTGGACCAATAAGCAACATCATGATAAATGGAGAAAAGATTGAAGTTGTCAAGGATTTCATTTTACTCGTATCCACAATCAGTGCCCATGGAAGCAGCAGCAGCCGAGAAATTAAAGGACACATTGCATTGGGAAAATCTGCTGCAAAAGACCTCTTTGGAGTGTTAAAAAGCAAAGATGTCACTTTAAGGACTAAGGTGTGCCTCAACCAAGCCGTAGTATTTTCAATCTCCTCAGAAGCATGTGACAACTGGACGACGAATAAAGAAGACTGAAGTAGATTTGATGCCTTTGAATTATGGTGTTGGTGAAAAATATTGAATATACCATGGACTGCCAGAAGAATGAGCAAATCTGTCTTGAAAGAAGTACATCCAAAATGCTCCTTAGAAGCAAGGATGGTATGATGGTTAAGATTGTATGTCAGCTTGGCTGGGCGATCTTTCTCAGTGTTTATATGTGATCACTCCCATGACTCAATCTGCTGTGAGTAGCCAATCAGTTGAAAGGGATTTTTCTTGGGGGTTTGGCCTGCATCCAAATACAAGCAGATGTTCTGGCGTCTTTGCTCATTCTGGATCCTGCGCTGCCTCCTGTAAGTCTGACCTTCGGCTCTTGGTACATGAGCTATCTTCTACATTGAGGACACTGAAAAATATAACCCTAGGATAAAGAGAAAGGAAAGGAAGAAGAGAAGGATGAGAAATGAGGGAGACCATTAAAAAGGAAAAAGATTTAGTGATGGTATAGGGAAAGAGAGAGGAAGAACAATATAAACATTTAGGGAAGACTAATGAAGAAAGGAAAAGAAGAAATAAAAGCCAAAGAAAGTAGAAGATAACTAGCATGGTGATTATGAATATTTATTGTGTTCACATTATTGGAAACCCTGGTGGCGTAGTGGTTAAGTGCTACAGCTGCTAACCAAAGGGTCAGCAGTTCGAATCCGCCAGGTGCTCCTTGGGAACTCTATGGGGCAGTTCTACTCTGTCCTATAGGGTCGCTATGAGTCAGAATCGACTCGACAGCACTGGGTTTCTGGGTAGAGCCCTGGTGGCACAGTGGTTAAGAGCTACGGGTATTAACCAAAAGGTCAGCAGTTCGATCCACCACCTGCTCTTTGGAAATCCTATTGAGGCTGTTCTACTTTGTCCTATAGGGTTGCTATGAGTCAGAATTGACTTAATGAAAATGGTTTTTTTTTTTTTTTTTTAAAGCTATGTAATCTAGAGCAAAGTAGTTAAACTCTCGGAGCTTCAGTTTCCTTATCTTTAGAATGAGGATAATAGTAATGCCCACCTCATAAGACTGCTGTGATTTGTAAGTTAACATGTTCAAAGCTCTGTGAAAAATGCATTGAAAGTAGTAAGTACCTAGTTAAGTGCAGCCGTGGTTATTATTAGCCGGAATATGTATATTTATAATTAGGGTCCTCACAGTACTTACTGGATTCCTTAAATAATTAGTACTTAGAGTTTCTGCCAACTCCTAAATATCTGCAAATCCAATAATAAAGAAAACTCTTACTAGAGATGCCCAATATATTTGTCAGTGATACTGAATGTTACTATCTCACTAAGAATGTGCTAAAGAAAATTAAACAAAACAAGAGTCTTTTAACAACTTGCACAAATGTGCTGCAAACACCCAGAGGAAAAAAAGACTCTAACTGCGTTTTGTACTGGATGGTGTGTACCTAGTTTAGAATGTCCAGGCACCATCCTAGAGGCAGGACCTCCCATTTTAAAATATTAGGGAGAGGAAAGAAAAAAGACTCAAAACACCCATGTGTTAATTTTTTTTTTCCATACGTTTCACAGAGAGCTGACCCTGAGTCCCAGCATGTGTGTATAACTGTCTGAGATACCTGAAAATAAACAAATTGAATAACTAGTCCTGCCTATTGGACCAACATAAAAGTTCCGATCAAAAAGATCTTCTCATCAGATGTTCACTATTCAAAAGTTTACCACATCCCATAATGTGTTGACATGTTTACCGTGATTTGCTAAGAGGCAGAGAAGACTTTTTTCCACTTAACAGGAGGCTTCTACAATCTGACTCCTAAAAGGTTTAGCAGTTCAAGCAGGTGAGTGACAAATGTGATTACAATCAACAGGGAATGGAAACTAGATCTCCTGCATCTTCTTCTATCCACCCCTCCCCTATGAAATATCTCACATTAAACTGCTGAAATTATTAATTTCAGAAAATACTCAAAGCCTAGTGACAGTCACATTTTCAAGCTGTTATTAACAACTAGTCAGACACCTAATATTGCCTTGCTTTGTGTGACTTGATGGCTGACAAGCCTGAACCCTTTCCTTTTCACCATCATCTGATACTGTCATTTTACAATACTTGGGGCAGGAGAGGAGCAGAATTCATCCCAGTAAAATGGGAGCTACTGTTCATTATTTAATGGAAAAAGGAATGAACTGCATCTAAGAGAGCTTGGCCTCACCATTAACCATGGCTTTGCCACATGACTTTGAGAAATGAATAGTGTTTTGTTTTGTTTTTTATAACTTTTATTAAGCTTCAAGTGAACATTTACAAATCCAATCAGTCTGTCACATATTAGTTTACATACATCTCACTCCCTACTCCCACTTGCTCTCCCCCTCTTGAGTCAGCCCTTTCAGTCTCTCCTTTCTTGACAATTTTGCCGGCTTCCCTCTCTCTCTATCCTCCCATCCCCCCTCCAGACAAGAGTTGCCAACACAATCTCAAGTGTCCACCTGATATAATTAGCTCACTCTTCATCAGCGTCTCTCTCCCACCCGCTGACCAGTCCCTTTCATGTCTGATGAGTTGTCTTCGGGGATGGTTCCTGTCCTGTGCCAACAGAAGGTCTGGGGACCATGGCCGCCGGGATTCCTCTAGTCTCAGTCAGACCATTAAGTTTGGTCTTTTTATGAGAATTTGGGGTCTGTATCCCACTGATCTCCTGCTCCCTCAGGGGTCCTCTGCTGTGCTCCCTGTCAGGGCAGTCATCGATTGTGGCCGGGCACCAACTAGTTCTTCTGGTCTCAGGATGATGTAGGTCTCTGGTTCATGTGGCCCTTTCTGTCTCTTGGGCTCTTAGTTGTCGTGTGGCCTTGGTGTTCTTCATTTTCCTTTGCTCCAGGTGGGTTGAGACCAATTGATGCATCTTAGATGGCCGCTTGTTAGCATTTAAGACCCCAGACGCCACATTTCAAAGTGGGATGCAGAATGATTTCATAATAGAATTATTTTGCCAATTGACTTAGAAGTCCCCGCAAACCATGTTCCCCACACCCCCGCGCTTGCTCCGCTGACCTTTGAAGCATTCATTTTATCCCAGAAACTTCTTTGCTTTTGGTCCAGTCCAATTGAGCTGACCTTCCATGTATTGAGTGTTGTCTTTCCCTTCACCTAAAGCAGTTCTTATCTACTGATTAATCAATAAAAAACCCTCTCCCACCCTCCCTCCCTCACCCCCTCGTAACCACACAAGTATGTGTTCTTCTCAGGTTTACTATTTCTCAAGATTTTATAATAGTGGTCTTATACAATATTTGTCCTTTTGCCTCTGACTAATTTCGCTCAGCATAATGCCTTCCAGGTTCCTTCATGTTATGAAATGTTTCAGAGATTCGTCACCGTTCTTTATCGATGCGTAGTATTCCATTGTGTGAATATACCACAGTTTATTTACCCATTCATCCGTTGATGGACACCTTGGTTGCTTCCAACTTTTTGCTATTGTAAACAGAGCTGCAATAAACATGGGTGTGCATATATCTGTTTGTATGAAGGCTCTTGTATCTCTAGGGTATATTCCCAGGAGTGGGATTTCTGGGTTGTATGGTAGTTCTATTTCTAACTGTTTAAGATAACGCCAGATAGATTTCCAAAGTGGTTGTACCATTTTACATTCCCACCAGCAGTGTAGAAGAGTTCCAATCTCTCTGCAGCCTCTCCAACATTTATTATTTTGTGTTTTTTGGATTAATGCCAGCCTTGCTGGTGTGAGATGGAATCTCATCGTAGTTTTAATTTGCATTTCTTTAATGGCTAATGATCGAGAGCATTTTCTCATGTATCTGTTGGCTGCCTGAATATCTTCTTTAGTGAAATGTGTGTTCATATCCTTTGCCCACTTCTTGATTGGGTTGTTTGTCTTTTTGTGGTTGAGTTTTGACAGAATCATGTAGATTTTAGAGATCAGGCGCTCGTCGGAGATGTCATAGCTGAAAATTCTTTCCCAATCTGTAGGTGTTCTTTTTACTCTTTTGGTGAGGTCTTTAGATGAGCATAGGTGTTTGATTTTTAGGAGCTCCCAGTTATCGGGTTTCTCTTCATCATTTTTGGTAATGTTTTGTATTCTGTTTATACCTTGTATTAGGGCTCCTAGGGTTGTCCCAATTTTTTCTTCCATGATCTTTATCGTTTTAGTCTTTATGTTTAGGTCTTTGATCCACTTGGAGTTAGTTTTTGTGCATGGTGTGAGGTATGGGTCCTGTTTCATTTTTTTGCAAAGGGATATCCAGTTATGCCAGCACCATTTGTTAAAAAGGCTATCTTTTCCCCAATTAATTGACGCTGGTCCTTTGTCAAATATCAGCTGCTCATACGTGGATGGATCTATGTCTGGGTTCTCAATTCTGTTCCATTGGTCTATGTGTCTGTTGTTGTACCAGTACCAGGCTGTTTTGACTACTGTGGCTGTATAATAGGTTCTGAAGTCAGGTAAAGTGAGGCCTCCCACTTTCTTCTTCTTTTTCAGTAGTGCTTTGCTTATCCGGGGCTTCTTTCCCGTCCACATGAAATTGGTGATTTGTTTCTCTATCCCCTTAAAATATGACATTGGAATTTGGATCGGAAGTGCGTTAAATGTATAGATGGCTTTTGGTAGAATAGACATTTTTACTATGTTAAGTCTTCCTATCCATGAGCAGGGTATGTTTTTCCACTTAAGTATGTCCTTTTGAATTTCTTGTAGTAGAGCTTTGTAGTTTTCTTTGTATAGGTCTTTTACATCCTTGGTAAGATTTATTCCTAAGTATCTTATCTTCTTGGGGGCTACTGTGAATGGTATTGATTTGGTTATTTCCTCTTCGGTGTTCTTTTTGTTGATGTAGAGGAATCCAAGTGATTTTTGTATGTTTATTTTATAACCTGAGACTCTGCCAAACTCTTCTATTAGTTTCAGTAGTTTTCTGGAGGATTCCTTAGGGTTTTCTGTGTATATAATCATGTCATCTGCAAATAGTGATAACTTTACTTCTTCCTTGCCAATCCGGATACCTTTTATTTCTTTGTCTAGCCTAATTGCCCTGGCTAGGACTTCCAGCACGATGTTGAATAAGAGCGGTGATAAAGGGCATCCTTGTCTGGTTCCCGTTCTCAAGAGAAATGCTTTCAGGTTCTCTCCATTTAGAGTGATATTGGCTGTTGGCTTTGCATAGATGCCCTTTATTATGTTGAGGAATTTTCCTTCAATTCCTATTTTGGTAAGAGTTTTTATCATAAATGGGTGTTGGACTTTGTCAAATGCCTTTTCTGCATCAATTGATAAGATAATGTGGTTTTTGTCTTTTGTTTTATTTATGTGATGGATTACATTAATGGTTTTTCTGATATTTAACCAGCCTTGCATACCTGGTATAAATCCCACTTGATCAGGGTGAATTATTTTTTTGATGTGTTGTTGGATTCTATTGGCTAGAATTTTGTTGAGGATTTTTGCATCTATGTTCATGAGGGATATAGGTCTATAATTTTCTTTTTTTGTAATGTCTTTACCTGGTTTTGGTATCAGGGAGATGGTGGCTTCATAGAATGAGTTGGGTAGTATTCCGTCATTTTCTATGCTTTGGAATACCTTCAGAAGTAGTGGTGTTAACTCTTCTCTGAAAGTTTGGTAGAACTCTGCAGTGAAGCCGTCCGGGCCAGGGCTTTTTTTTGTTGGGAGTTTTTTGATTACCGTTTCAATCTCCTTTTTTGTTATGGGTCTATTTAGTTGTTCTACTTCTGAATGTGTTAGTTTAGGTAGGTAGTGTTTTTCCAGGAATTCATCCATTTCTCCTAGGTTTTCAAATTTGTTAGAGTACAATTTTTCATAATAATCTGAAATAATTCTTTTAATTTCATTTGGTTCTGTTGTGATGTGGTCCTTCTCGTTTCTTATTCGGGTTATTTGTTTCCTTTCCTGTATTTCTTTAGTCAGTCTAGCCAATGGTTTATCAATTTTGTTCATTTTTTCAAAGAACCAGCTTTTGGCTTTGTTAATTCTTTCAATTGTTTTTCTGTTCTCTAATTCATTTAGTTCAGCTCTAATTTTTATTATTTGTTTTCTTCTGGAGCCTGATGGATTCTTTTGTTGCTCAGTTTCTATTTGTTCAAGTTGTAGGGACAGTTCTCTGATTTTGACTCTTTCTTCTTTTTGTATGTGTGCATTTATCGATATAAATTGGCCTCTGAGCACTGCTTTTGCTGTGTCCCAGAGGTTTTGATAGGAAGTATTTTCATTCTCGTTGCTTTCTATGAATTTCCTTATTCCCTCCTTGATGTTGTCTATAACCCAGTCTTTTTTCGGGAGGGTATTGTTCATTTCCCAAGTATTTGATTTCTTTTCCCTAGTTTTTCTGTTATTGATCTCTAGTTTTATTGCCTTGTGGTCTGAGAAGATGCTTTGTAATATTTCGATGTTTTGGACTCTGCAAAGGTTTGTTTTATGACCTAATATGTGGTCTATTCTAGAGAATGTTCCATGTGCGCTAGAAAAAAAAGTATATTTTGCAGCAGTTGGGTGGAGAGTTCTGTATAAGTCAATGAGGTCAAGTTGGTTGATTGTTGTAATTAGATCTTCCGTGTCTCTGTTGAGCTTCTTACTGGATGTCCTGTCCTTCTCTGAAAGTGGTGTGTTGAAGTCTCCTACTATAATTGTGGAGGTATCTATCTTACTTTTCAATTCTGTTAAAATTTGATTTATGTATCTTGCAGCCCTGTCATTGGGTGCATATATATTTAATATGGTTATGTCTTCCTGATCAATTGTCCCTTTTATCATTATATAGTGTCCTTCTTTATCCTTTGTGGTGGATTTAAGTCTAAAGTCTATTTTGTCAGAAATTAATATTGCTACTCCTCTTCTTTTTTGCTTATTGTTCGCTTGATATACTTTTTTCCATCCTTTGAGTTTTAGTTTGTTTGTGTCTCTAAGTCTAAGGTGTGTCTCTTGTAGGCAGCATATAGATGGATCGTGTTTCTTTATCCAGTCTGTGACTCTCTGTCTCTTTATTGGTGCATTTAGTCCATTTACATTCAGGGTAATTATAGATAAATAAGTTTTTAGTGCTGTCATTTTGATGCCTTTTTATGTGTGTTGTTGACAATTTCATTTTTCCACATACTTTTTTGTGCTGAGACGTTTTTCTTAGTAAATTGTGAGATCCTCATTTTCATAGTGTTTGACTTTATGTTAGTTGAGTCGTTACGTTTTTCTTGGCTTTTATCTTGAGTTATAGAGTTGTTATACCTTTTTGTGGTTACCTTATTATTTACCCCTATTTTTCTAAGTAAAAACCTAACTTGTATTGTTCTATATTGCCTTGTATCACTCTCCATATGGCAGTTCAATGCCTCCTGTATTTAGTCCCTCTTTTTGATTATTGTGATCTTTTACCTATTGACTTCCATGATTCCCTGTTATGTGTATTTTTTTTTTTAATTAATCTTAATTTGTTTGTTTTTGTGAATTCCCTATTTGAGTTGATATCAGGACGTTCTGTTTTGTGACCTTGTGTTGTGCTGATAACTGATATTATTGGTTCTCTGACCAAACAATATCCTTTAGTATTTCTTGTAGCTTTGGTTTGGTTTTTGTAAATTCTCTAAACTTGTGTTTGTCTGTAAATATCTTAATTTCGCCTTCATATTTCAGAGAGAGTTTTGCTGGATATATGATCCTTGGCTGGCAGTTCTTCTCCTTCAGTGTTCTGTATATGTCGTCCCATTCCCTTCTTGCCTGCATGGTTTCTGCTGAGTAGTCTGAACTTATTCTTATTGATTCTCCCTTGAAGGAAACCTTTCTTTTCTCCCTGGCTGCTTTTAAAATTTTCTGTTTATCTTTGGTTTTGGCGAGTTTGATGATAATATGTCTTGGTGTTTTTCTTTTTGGATCAATCTTAAATGGGGTTCGATGAGCATCTTGGATAGATATCCTTTCGTTTCTCATGATGTCAGGGAAGTTTTCTGTCAGGAGTTCTTCAACTATTTTCTCTGTGTTTTCTGTCTCCCCTCCCTGTTCTGGGACTCCAATCACCCGCAGGTTATCCTTCTTGATAGAGTCCCACATAATTCTTAGGGTTTCTTCATTTTTTTTAATTCTTTTATCTGATTTTTTTTCAGCTATGTTGGTGTTGATTCCCTGGTCCTCCAGATGTCCCAGTCTGCATTCTAATTGCTCGAGTCTGCTCCTCTGACTTCCTATTGCGTTGTCTAATTCTGTAATTTCATTGTTAATCTTTTGGATTTCTACATGTTGTCTCTCTATGGATTCTTGCAACTTATTAATTTTTCCACTATGTTCTTGAATAATTTTTTTGAGTTCTTCAACAGTTTTATCGGTGTGTTCCTTGGCTTTTTCTGCAGTTATCCTAATTTCATTTGTGATACCTTTAAGCATTCTGTAAATTAGTTTTTTATATTCTGTATCTGATAATTCCAGGATTGTATCTTCATTTGGGAAAGATTTTGATTCTTTTGTTTGGAGGGTTGCAGAAGCTGTCACGGTCTGCTTCTTTAAGTGGTTTGATATGGATTGTTGTCTCTGAGCCATCACTGGGAAACTAGTTTTTCCAGAAAATCCGCTAAAAAAAAAATGCAGTCAGATCCCTATCAGAGTTCTCCCTCTGGCTCAGGCTATTCGGATGTTAATGAAGCCGCCTGGGGAGGGTGGGGGAGGGAACAGAGAGATAGGAGAGTAGCACCTCAGAATATAGCCAGAGTTGCTTGTCTTGCTTGGAATGACTATTGTATCTGAGATTCCCGCGGGCGCATCGCCTATGTGTGCTGGCTGTGTGGAGATTGCCCCCGGGGGATCTGGCCCGCTGGAGTCACGGTCAGATCCTCCGCTTCCAGCCCCACGCCCAGCATCAAGGCTCCCCTACTGGGACGGTGCACTCTCGACTCCAAAATCAGTCGCTGCCTCCCGGGGACTTCTCGTCCCTCCAGCCGTGTGGCCGTGCCGCCCCTGAGAACCAGTTGGGCCTCCTCCCGGGGTTAGTTCAGATGGGTGGAGCAGCTCCCCGTGCTTGTGCCATGACCGAGTGTCCCGGCTGGGACGCTGTTCTCCCCGCTCCAATACCAGTCGCTGCCTCCCGAGGACTTCTCTTACCGGCTGCGTCCCACGCTGCCCGCGCGACCCGGCTGGGCCCCTTCCCTGGGTTAGTTCAGGGGGGTGGAGCAGCTCTCCGTGTTTATGCCGTACCTGCGTCCAGTCCAAATCCCGGTGGGACGGTTCTCCGGCTGGGACGCTGCTCTTCCTGCTCCAAGACCAGTCACTGCCTCCCGGGGACTTCTCCTACCGGCTGCGTCCCACGCCGCCCGCGGAACCGGCTGGTCCCCCTCCCGGGGTTAGTTCAGGGGGGTGGAGCAGCTCTCTGTGCTTGTGCCCTACCTGACTGGTACGCTGGCTCCAGGCTCTGGAAACAATCGCTGCTTCCCCATATTAGTTCGTTCTCCATCTCTAAATCTGTGTTTGTTGTTCAGAGTTCGTACATTGTTATGTATGTGATCGATTCACTTGTTTTTCCGTGTCTTTGTTGTAAGAGGGATCCGAGGTAGCGTCTGCCTAGTCCGCCATCTTGGCTCCGCCTCTCTGAATAGTGTTTTTTACATGGGAGAAGTTATCAAGGATTTTATTTTCATTGAATCCATAACCAATGCCCACGGAAGCTGAAATTAAGAAATCAAACAATGTATTGCACTGGGCAAATCTTCTGCAAAAGACCTCTTAAAAGTGCTGAAAGCAAAGATGTCACTTTGAGAACAAAGGGCCCCTGACCAAAGCCCTGGTATTTTCAATCACTTCATATGCATGTGAAAGCTGGACAATGAATAAGGAAGACCAAGGAAGAACTGACGTCTTTGAATTATGGCATTAGCAAAGAATACTGTATACACTATGGACTGCCAGAAGAACGAACAAGTCTGTCTTGGAAGAACTACAGCCAGAAGGCTCCTAGGAAGTGAGGATGGCGAAACTTTGTCTCATGTCCTTTGGACATGTTATCAGGAGGGACCAGCTTCTGGAGAAGGACATCATGCTTGGTAAGGTAGAGGGTCAACAGAAGAAAGGAAGACCCTCAACAAGATGATCTGACACAGTGGCAGAAACAATGGGCTCAAATATAGCAATGATTGTGAGAATGGCACAGGACTGGACAGTGGTTCATTCTGTTGTACATAGAGTTTCTACGAGTTGGAGCTGATTTGTCAGCACCTAACAACAACAAGGCTTCCCATTAATTTTGCCCACATACTGGCTCTTATAATCTTTTCAATAATCTGAAGTAAATTTAGCCACTTAGATTAATCTCTAAGAACTATCCTAGAGCTAACATCCCTAATCCTCAAACCGAAGAATCTGACATCTAAGGAAAAAAATATTTATGGCCAAGTAGTCTGAGTCAAAAGGTCCCTGGCTGCACAAACAGTTTGCACTTGGCTACTATTCTAAAGGTTGGTGGTCTGTATCCACCCAACAGTGCCACAGAAGAAAAGCCTGCCAATTTGCTTCAGAAAAGTCACAGTCATGAAAAATCTATGAAGTCCAGTTCTGCTCTGCAACATATGGTGTCATTTTCAGTCAGAATCAATTCTTTGGCAATGGGAATGCATTTCTTGATTAAGCCAGGTAAGGACATTGCTTTTGTTGTGTTTTTATTTTCCTTTTTTATATGCAGCGAGTCTGAATATCTCAGGCAACAAAAGTCAGGTTTCCTAAAATGTGATTTTCACTTAGCTCCCAAGTTTGTTCTAATGAAAAGTTTAAAAGCTAATTCAAGGTGGCGCCATCACTTTCAGATATCTCTCAATCTCTTTTGGTATAAAATTCTATCATTTCACTCTTCTCTCTTCATCCCAGGAACAAACTAAGTTCTGGGAGGCTCACAGGGTATCTCAGCATCAGGCCAAAAACGTCTATGAAATGTGCCATCTTCAGTTCTCAAGGCCAATGCTGAGTATTTTGTTCACTTGACTTTGTGTACCACTTTGGTCCTTGATACCTGTCTTGACTAGAAAGCTATATCCTGTCATAACCTCCAGTCCTTGGGCCATAAACCTCTAGTTCCCTTTGGGATTACTGGCATAAAGTGTACTGGGCTCTGAGAGGTTTCCCTTGGGCCTATGCGTCAGACCTCTTCCTCTGTCACTGTGGGTCTACCACTCAGGCATAATATTGGACATAAGACTTCTTTACAGTTTGCACTTTGGTGTCTGTGAACTGTGGAGCCTCACCATGGTTCTACCTGCTCTGGGATCCCCATACACTTACCTGGGATTTCTTTTGCCCTCTCTTTGAAGTTTAGACTCCAAAACATGGAAGTAGGCAGGCCCCTTTCTGGCATCTACTGCACTAGGCTTCTCTCAGGTGTTTCCTCTTCCCACAGCTGATCGTCAACTTTAAATGACAAAAACCAAGACCCTGGTCCTACATTATCCTGCATTCTTGCTAACTCTATGACTCCTGATATAAATCACATGTCCTGAGTTCTGTTTATGTTTAAAGCCCAGATTTTAGAATCTCAAGAAAAATTGATTATCTCTCAAGAAAGCCCAGTTCATGAAAATAAAAAGCACTGGCTTTTGAACCATTTATAGTTTCTGAAGTAGATTAACAATAGTCTACTTAGTCTGTCCTTACAATCAGTAATATTCAATGATTAGGCATTTGGTCTCAAGAGCCAGAAAGCCCAGGTTCAAATCCCAGTATAAATATTTACCAGCTATTTGATTTTACACATTCTCTTCAACGCCCCTGTTTCTCTGTCTCCTCATCTGGAAAAATGAACATAATAAAGGTATCTATCTGAATGGACTGTTACAATTAAAAAAGTTTAGCACTTAGTAGGAGTCCCTGGGTGGAGGAAATGATTAAGCACTCAACTACCAGCCGAAAAATTGGCAGTTCCTACCCACTTAGAGAGACCTCAGAAGACAGGGCTGGTAATCTGCTTCCAAAAGGTCACAGCCTGAAAAATTCTATGACGAAGTTCTACTCTGCACACATGCGGTCATCATGAGTTGAAATCAACTTGACAGCAACTAACAACAACGCTTAATATAGTGTCAGAACTAGCACTAACACATAGTAAGCAGTTATTTTTACTACTAAAATCATCAAAATTACTATTACTTATGAGCTAAAAAGTCAAGAATTTGACCTAGTTCTTGCTGGGTTCTTTCATGTTCTCACCTTAGGACAATAATTTACAACTCATATCTGTAAATATTTCAAAATATCATCCTGCTACGTAGAATGGAATCTAATAAATTGTCTAATCCATGTTTGACTACCACTTAGATTAAACTGAACATAAACAAAGTTGTGATGACTAAGATGGACCCAATGATAGATTCATAAAACCCATTGCCATAGAGTCAATTCCAATTCATAGAGACCCTATAGGACAGAGCAGAACTGTCCCATAGGGCTTCCAAGGAGCAACTGATAGATTCAAACTGCCAACCTTTTGTTAGCAGCCTGAGCTCTTAACTGCTCTGCCACCATTTTCCAATGGCTTTCAGTAAATCTGAAAAAAAAAAAAATCATCTCAAAAATGACTCAAATCCATGAGGCCTTTTCTAATTCCAGAACACTGTTGGCTCCTCATAGATCCCCAAATTCCACCAACACTCCCAAATAAAACTAAATGTTTTATCTCTCCTTTGAAGCCCCAAAACTCTTTCTTTTGTACAGCATATGTCTTAGTTTGGGTTCTCTAGGGGGGCAAAACCAGTTATTGATATATACATCAAATATATACATACAGATAGAGAGAGAGGGATTTCAAAGGACTGGCTCATGCAATTATGGGGCAGGCTGATCCAAAATCTGTAGATCAGGTGGCAGGCCAGAGATTTCTGTAAGCTTATGTCCCAAGATCCATAGGTCAGGTGATGAGAAGAGTACAGAGCCGAAAGAGAGAGAATGTGCTGCCAGAATATCCATTCACGCTCTGGAGGCAGACCATATCCCCGAGAAAACTCCACCTTCAGCTGACTGGTTGATCGCATCAGATCACGTCACGGAAAGTGATTACATTACACTACACTACACTACACTACACTACACTACACTACACTACACTACACTACACTACACTACACTACACTATACTACAGTTCATTCCATTCCATTCCATTCCACTCCACTCCACTCCACTCCACTCCACTCCACTCCACTCCACTCCACTCCATTCCATTCCATTCCATTCCATTCCATTCCATTCCACTCCATTCCATTCCACTACATTACAGCAATGAGTCCAGTACCTGGCCAAACCACTGAGAATTCAGCCTAGCCAAATTGACACATAAAATTAACCATCATGGCATTTAACTTATCGAACATTGCATCATTGCAATTTTTATACTTACATAATTTCCCCATCTGGATTATATACCCCAATTCATTTTTCTTTCCTGACAGGGTCTAACGTGATACTTCGTACTAAGAACCTAACAAATAAGTGCAATAAAAATTGAGTTTAGAAAGCCATCTCTACAATGTAACTAAGTTGTAGAGAAAAATATTAGAAGAGACCAAACAAGGCAAAGGCCATGAAATGTAATGGTTAAGAGTATGGACTTTGAGTAATATTGCACGGGTTTTAATTCTAGCTCTGTCATGTGTGACCTTGTACAAAAGTGTGCACAAAAGTCTCAGTTTTGATCCTTAAACTGGGGATATTTAAAACTACATTATGGGACTGCTGTGAGGATTAGAGATTATGTGTACGAAGTATCTGGCACAAGAAAAAAAGAAAACCACTGCCATCGAGTCAATTCCAACTCAAAGCGACTCTATAGGACAGAGTAAAACTGCCACATAGAGTTTCCAAAATTGTAAATCTTTACAGAAGGAGACTGCCACATCTTTCTCCCTCATAGTGACTGGTGGGTCCAAGCAGCCAAACACTTTAACCACTGAACCAGGGCTCCAGAAGACTCGTTTTGGACTTCTGTCCTCTAGAATTATAAGATAATAAATTTATGTTGTCTTTAGCTGGTAAATTTATGGTAAGTTGTTACAGTAACAACAAGAAAACTAATAATACAGAGGGTATTAAACAAAAATCAGGGTTTTACCATTTTGAAATACAATTTGGCAATTTATTATAAAATTAAATATAAATTTACTACATAACCTAGCAATTCCACAGCTAGGTACTTACCTGCAAGGAATGAAAACTTAGAGTCTTGTATACAGTATTCCTGGCCAACCACCTGGAAGAGATCCATATTTGTTCTGATTCCAAAGAAAAGTGATCCAACAGAATGCAGAAATTGTCCAACAATATCATAGGGATGAAAATTTTGCTGAAGATCATTCAAAAGCTGTTGCAACAGTACATCAACAGGGATCTTCCAGAAATTCAAGCCAGATTCAGAGGAGGATATAGAATGAGGGATATCATTGCTGATAACAGATGGACCTTGGCTGAAGGCAGAGAATACCAAAAAGATGTTTACCTGTGTTTTATTGACTATGCAAAGGCATTCGATTGTGTGGATCATAACAAATTATGGATAATATTTCAAAGAATGGGAATTCCAGAACACTTAATTGTGCTCCTGCAGAATCTGTACATAGACCAAGAGGCAGTTGTTTGAACAGAACAAGGGGATACTGCATGGTTTAAAATCAGGAAAGTTGTGTGTCAGGATTGTATCCTTTCACCATACCTATTCAATCTGTATGCTGAGGAAATAATCCAAGAGGCTGGACTATTTGAAAAAGAGTGAGGTATCAGGATTGGAAGAAGACTCGTTAACAACCTGCCCTATGCAGATGACACAACTTTGCTTGTTGAAAGTGAAGAGGACTTGAAGCACTTACTGATGAGGATCAAAGACCACAGCCTTCAGTATGGATTACACCTCAACATAAAGAAAACAAAAATCCTCACAACTGGACCAATAAGCAACATCATGATAAACAGAGAAAGGAGTGAAGCGGTAACAGATTTCATTTTACTTGGATCTACAATCAAAGTCCATGGAAGCAGCAGTAAAGAAACAAAATGACACATTGCATTGGACAAATTTGGTGTAAAAGACCTCTTTAAAGTGTTAAAAAGAAAGATGTCTGTCTAGTGCTGCTAAACAGAAATACCACAAGTGGATGCCTTTAACAAAGAGAAGTTTATTTCCTCACACTAAAGTAGGCTAAAAGTCCAAATTCAGGGCATTGACTACAGGGGAAGGCTTTCTCTGTCTGTTGGCTCTGGAGGAAGGTACTTGTCCTCAATCTTCCCCTGGTCACGAAGCTTCTCAGGCACAAGGACCCCGGGTCCAAAGGTACTGTTCCTGGCACTGCTTTCTTGGTGGTATGAGGCCCCCCACCCCCATCTCTCTGCTTGCTTCTCTTTTTTATTTCTCTGGAGATTGCCTCAAGACACAATCCTATCTTGTAGATTGAGTCCTGCTTCACTAACACAACTGCAGCTCATCCTCCCTCATTAACATCATAGAGGCAGGATTTACAGCATACAGGAAAATCACACAATACCAGAAACCATGGCCCAGCAAAATTGATACATACATTTTGGGGGGGACATAATTCAATCCATGACATTCCACTCTTTGCCCCCCAAAAATCACATCCTTGCAATAAGCAAAACATATTCACCCCATCGTGTCATAGCAAAAGTCTTAACTCCAAGTCCAAAATCCAAAAATTCCTCTTCATGTGTGAAATCTAGAATACAAGTTATCTGCTTCCAAAGGTACAATGGCAGAACAGGCACAAGCTAGATACTTCCATTACAAGTGTGAGAAACTGGAGGAAAAGACGAGATAACAGGCACCAAGCAAATGAGCAGAACACATTACATTAGCCCTCAAGGCTTTGAAAATAATCCTCTGTTCTCTGAGACAACTTCCAGGCTCTAGGTATTGGCCACACTCTCCAGATTCTGAGTAGAGGCCCCTCAGCCCTGGGCTTCAGCTCTGCCTTCCGGGCCCACTGGGACACCGACTCTGGTCCCTCAGCTTTAGGCACACCATTCTCCTAGTCCATCTGCGTGGCGGCTCCACCCTTAGAAACAACAGAGGCCATGGCTTTACCCTTTGAAACCCAAGAGGTCCTGGCCATACCTTTTGAGACTGAGGCAGCTCAGTTTTTGTTTTCCTTGTCTCTTCAGCTTCTGCTTCCTGGTTTCTTGGCCTCTCAGCTCCTCGGGCCTCATGCCTGCTGGAACAAGTGTTTCAAAGCTCTGTAGCTCCACCAGTAAGTGCCTGGAGGCACCCCACTCCACTAGGAAGCCTGTGCACAGGCAATCAGCTATCTTGCTGCACAGGTCGGCCCCAGCCTCATCTCTCTGCTTGCTTCTCTTTTTTATTTCTCTGGAGATTGCCTCAAGACACAATGCAATCTTGTAGACTGAGTCCTGCCTCACTAACACAACTGCAGCCCATCCTCCCTCGTTAACATCATAGAGGCAGGGTTTACAACATATAGGAAAATCGCACAATACTGGGAATCATGGCCCAGCCAAATTGATACGCACATTTTTGCGGGGACACAATTCAATCCATGACAATGTCTTTAAGCCACTTTAAGGACTAAGGTGCACCTGACTCAAGCCGTGGTGTTTTCAATAACCTCATAGGCACGGGAAAGCTGAACAATGAATAAGGAAGACCAAATAAGAATTGATGTCTTTGAATTACGGTGTTGGCAAATAATATTGAATATACCATGGATTGCCAGAAGAACAAACAAATCTGTCTTGGAAGAAGTACAAACAGAATGCTCCTTAAAAGCGAGGATGGTGAGACTTCACCTCACATACGTTGCACACATTATCAGGAAGGACTAGTCCCTGGAGAAGGATGTCATGCTTGGTAAAGTAGAGGGTCATCAAAAAAGAGAAAGACTCTCAAGGAGATGGGTTGACACAGTGGCTGCAGCAATGCTCTCAGGCATAAGAGTGATTGTGAGGATAATACAGGACAGGGCAGTGTTTTATTCTGTTGTACATAGGGTCACTATGAGTCAGGATGGACTCGATGGCACCTAGCAACAACAAATATGGTATTCCTAGTAGCTTTATTCCTAATAGCCAAAATCTGGTAACAACTCATATGTCCATCAACAGGTGAATAGATAAATAGATAAACAAATCATGATATATTCAAACAGTGGAATACTAAAACACAGAAATGGAAAGAAATAGGCTACTGACATCACAACAAAATGGATGACTTCCCAAAACATTATGCCAGCTCAAGCCAGGGGAAAAGTACATACTACGTATTATTCCATTCTCATAAGTTCTAGAAAAGTAAAATTAATCTATACTGATCAGACAGTGGTTTCCGAGTCTTCCTGAAGGGCAGAGGAGGGGGCATTGACTGTAAGGAAGCCTGTGCACAGGCAATCAGCTATCTTGCTGCACAGGTCGGCCCCAGCCCCATCTCTCTGCTTGCTTCTCTTTTTTATTTCTCTAGAGATTGCGTCAAAACACAATGCAATCTTGTAGACTGAGTCCTGCCTCACTCACTCCAGGGTGAAATAAATGTTTTATATTTTGATTGTGGTGGCAAATATATGAGTGTATGAATTTATCAACTTATTACATTGTCATGGCAAACTAATATTCAACACAAACAGTGTTGAGGGACATTAGACTAGATAATTAAATCCATGTGGATTCCAAAAGTATCCACCTGATTTCCAGAAAATAGTATGGTCAATTGGTTGAACGAATATTTATCTAATAAGTTAAACAAAAAACTTCTTGCCATCAAGTTGGTTCTGACTCATGGCGACCTCATGAGTTTCAGAGTGAATTGCACTCTATAGTGTTTTCAATATAGAGTCGCTCTGAATTAGAATTAACTCAATGGCAATGAGTTTGGATTTTTTTTTTTTTTAATCTTATGAAAATAGATCACCGGGCCTTTCTTTTGTGGCATTACTGAGTGGATTCAAACCACAAACCTTTGGGTTAGCAGTCGAGTGCAAACCGTTTGCACCAGTTACAAGTGGTATAATTCCAACACTTCAGAGGTTATTCAAAATATATGAAACATGAAAGGATTGCTGTTTTTTTTTTAAAAAAAAGTATCCTTTCCTTAGGGGGATGCTGTTCCTTTAAGGAAGCCCGATGCTTTTAGTGAAACCATGTGAAATGACCTTTATGAACGTAAAAATAAAACATTTGAATATCATCTATTTCATATGATCTGACCTAAAGAAATGCCAAGTTTTCAACAAGTCCCAGTTCAAAGCCAAGCATTAAGACATTACTAAGGTATGTGCTCTTCTCAAACAAAATTAAAAAAAAAATTATATCATTGAGTAAATATCATCTTCCAAAGTACACTTTAAAAATTAGAATAAAATGATTGTTATTTCTTTATTCTCTGTCAATTGAATTTCAAATATAGTATACGCTTTAAAAAAGTATTTTTACATACAAAATGCTGTCGGTTTAAAACACCCTGCATATATTTACATTCCAAATTAGTGTCACTTTCATCATATGTTACCATAGTAGAGTGTTTCTTTTATAATGCATTAAAAAAAGAGCAAAAACAGGGTATTCTTAAGCAAGCAGATTTTGACAAGCTGCTCTGCAGAGCCTAAGTGCATATTTTTGATTAATTCAGGTATCTATAATTAACTAAAAAGCAATCTACAGTTAACCAATTTCAATCCAATTCAGCTCATTTCTTCAAGTCTTCATGTTTCTAGTCAGTGATTAAAATAATGGTTTTATTATGAGCAGAAACTACTTTCCTACAAGTGACTTGGAATGATGGAGACATGAGGTCAATCTATAGTAAAAGTAAAATTAAATTAAAAGGTCAGAACATATAACTAAGCTATCTACACCTATTTTCAAGTAGCAACAGTAATTATCCTAAGGTGGGGAGAGTTTTGAGGAAAACCTTTAAGGTTTATTTTTTCATTTTGCTTCCTTTCTCTAAAAATAGAGGAGTTCGGATAGGGTTATTTCAGTCCTTTTGGAAGAATATATACTGAAGGCACACTTCTAGCAATCCTTTAACTTTGGCTAGGGGGGTCTTAAGTAAGTTTAGATTCGGGGAAGAAAGAAGTGCTGTTGAAGGAGAATATGGAGTGATTTATTTTATTTAAGTTGGGACACTTCGGTCCTGGAAAAGGGTCCTAATAAATTCTACTTCTCATCACAGAATAATACCTGAATTGCTAAAAATGAAGGAAAGTGAGACGGCACTGCCACCAGAACATGTATTTTCCCCTCTAGATATTTAGAAAGTATCCAAAACACACGTCCATTTTTAAACTCAGGAAATAAAAGAGTTAAATACTAAAATTTCATTCATAGTCTCACCTTCAGCTTTTTGTACGAGAAAATTTTCTATCTTTAGAGACCTTAAAAGGGGGTTTTATAGAATTTTCACTGTGTTTCTCCTCAAAGCAATCAATTCTTTCCCTCACATAACAAACCATTACCATTGTGCTTATTCCCCAGATCTAATTACTCCTCCTTTCCCACTGAGTCCAAATTTCCAAATCTACCCAAACTCCAAATTAGTAAAGGACGCATTTAGTGTGTTTTTATATTTGTGCTGATACAGCCAAATCCACAGGCGATCCAGTGACAAAAAGTGACTATGTTTGAGAATGAAGAGACTTATTTTAAATATCTCCTTTGTTATTTAAAAAAAAAAAAAAATTGCATTGTTTGTTTCTCCTTAAACTGTCTCACTTTTAATCTTCTGGGTACCAGACGGTGGAACCGAATATCCACCTATCACGAACTTGGTACCTAGATAGGGTAGTATGAGTCATAACAGGAAGAAGAAAAATAAGAAAATCGTTTCTTTATGCTTAAAAAAAAGAAAGTATCCTTTTTATTTTCTCCTCATTTGTCTGACTCCAAGACAGTGAATAATGATTATAAAAGACACATTGGTACGCCCAACTTCAGTCCATTTTATCCATCTGGGTAGGGAAAGTATGACAGGCGTGCGTGGGTGTGGATGTGTGTTGTGAGAATGTATAAGCAGGAATACAGGCTTGAGAGAGCGCGAAAGTTAGAGCGAGAAAATGGACTGTGAAAATTTAAGTCTACCCCAAATCCTGATTAACAAGTCTGTTATTTAATCTTCATTTATCTTAACTCATTTTGCAGTCAGGACACATGGGTGTTATTTTTTTCAAGGATGCTTTCTCTAATTACAAATGCAGAACCAATAGAACTGTGCACTATTCTTTGAAATGCTTCCCTAGCCCCTGTTTGTCAGTAAATACAGGCACAAACAGGAAAGTCTCAAACTTAATAACTAAAACAAAGTGTAGGAAATAAAACGGCCACACTTAAATATTAAAATTTAATTTTAAATTTAAATTTGAACGAGGAGAGATAAACCCAAAGCTGGAAGTGTTCTATTCAGGTCTTTACCTATAGACTCTGGTACTTCCCTTCAATGAGATCTATTTTCATTAACAGTGCTTTATTAATTCTTTTCCCTTTTAAACTCCTATTGTTTGCCCTATTTTTGTTTTGTCCCTTGACTTAACGTTCATCTACTACTTCTTTTATTTTCTCTAATTTCTTGCCCTCTAATGTTCTTTTTTTTAATGTTCTTCTGGAGCCCTGGCAGTGCAAAGGTTAAGAGCTATGCATGCTAACCAAAAAGTCAGCAGCTGGAATCCACCAGCCGCTCCTTGGAAACCCCATGGGGCAGTTCTACTCTGTCTTATAGGGTCGCTACAAGTCAGAATCTACTCCACAGCAACGGGTTTGGTTTGGTTTTGGTTAATGTGCTTCGTAAATTCCTGTTATCACTTATGGCAGTTATGACAATTTCTCTTGCACTTTTTAACTATTTTAGGGGTTTCTTTCCCTCCAAACATGTGCCTTATGGTTGATGGGTAATTCATCTCCTTTAGTGAAGTAAGTTACAGTGCCAGATCCTCTTTCATTAACCTACTCATATATGAAAAGTGCCCAGTTATCTGTGAGCATGCTCACAGAGAGGAAAATGGCACTTCGTAACCAAAAATCCATGGTAGTGATAACGGTAACTAAGATTTACGGGTGATTTTTGAGAATCCTTTTCATTAATATTATCCCATTTAATTCTCACAACCAAACATTATTATAGCACCATTTTACGAAGAAAGGACTAAGAAAAATTCAACCCTTTGTTCAAGGTCACACAGCTAGCAAATGGAACAACAGGATCTAAACTCAGATCCTTTAACTGAAAATCCCACACTCTTTCCAACATATAATCATGGGTGGTGTAGAACAGTGCTTTACGTTAAGGCCTACCTTATACGTATGTTGAACTGAAGGAAAGTCCTGAGAAATATGTATTTCATTTAATGCCTTTACTTTGGGAAGCTTGCTTAAGTTATGTTTCATTAATATAAGCTTCCCCTTAGATCAGGGGTCAGGAAACTACAGCCTATGGGCTAAATCAGGTCTGGCACCAGATTTTGTAAATAAAGTTTTATTGGCATGCTGCCATGCCTATTTGTTTACATGTTGTCTATGGCTGTTTTTGCACTGTAACTTTAGAATTTAGTAATTGCAGCAGGGACTATATGTCCACAAAACCTAAAATATTTACTCTCTAGGGCTTTTCAAGAAATGTTTATTGACTCTCACATTTTTTATTCTATTATTCATCCTTAATGGAAAAGTGGATTGATGAATTAAATCAACTGTTGTAGAGAGTGAAACAATAGTTAAGGAGACCCTGTAGGAAACTGCTCTGTAGTCATCAAAGTATAATTTCCTTGTGAGTAGACTGTGCCTAC